>NC_037670.1:89246783-89339703 GCF_003255815.1 Theropithecus gelada
TTTTTTTTTTTTTTTTTTTTTTTTTTTTTTTTTTTTTTGAGACAGAGTCTCATTCTGTCACCTAGGCTGGAGTGCAGTGGTGTGATTTCAGCTCACTTGCAGCCTCAACTTGCCAGACCCAAGCCATCCTCCCACCTCAGCCTCCTGATCACGTGGGACTACAAGTGAACACCATCATGCTCAGCCAATTTTTTGTATTTTTTTAGTAAAGACGGGGTTTCACCATATTGCCCAGGCTGGTCTTGATCTCCTGGTTTAAAGTGATCCACCCACCTCAGCCTCCCAAAGTTCTGGGATTACACACGTGAGCCATGGTGTTCAGCTTTGGCGACAGAGCAAGACCCCATCTGGGGGGTGTGGTGGGGGAAGAGGTAAAACGGATAGCAGCAAACCACAGGTGTGATAGGAGAGAATACTGAGCTGAGATCAGTCTCCTAAAATATGAATCCGATTTCAGGATTATTCATTTATCTGACTGTCAAGAACGCCTTTGAACAGGAGGAAGACTTTGGGGAGAGGGTGGGGTTTGTTGAAAGGGCACCGAGAAGGGAGGGAGGTGGTACCCAAACAATTTGTCTACATAACATTTTTTTGAACCTGAAATGTGTAGAAAAGTACTTTGAAAATAAAGTACTGTACTAAGTTTATTTTTCTTATTGTTTGCATATTCTCCCTCCCAGATAATTTACAGAGGGCTCTAAAGCTGATCCCCTGGGAGCTTCAGAGTTTAGTGACTCCGTCTGATGATTTCCCCTATTCTTTTCTACAATGTGCTAAGTCAAATTATGGCCAAATTACCTATTCCATGGTAATTCAGCTTCTAAATATATTTTGCAGAGTGCTTCCAAAAGTTTAAAGAAAAAAACAACTTTACATAAATTGTTTTTACTTCCTTCACCTTAAATCAGTTATTCGGTTCCTTTGAAGAATATGCTGCTTTAGCAATCCCCAAAGTGAACCCAGATACCCAGGACTACTGATTGTTACATCAGAGTTTTTGAAAACGCCAATACTAGAAACAGGCCGGCAGTTAAGCAGAGGCGGGCAGGACTGAAGCGGAGCCCGAGAATGGGGCTGGAGGTCCCAGGGTCTCGGGTTGCGGGGTGGAGCAGCACTTCGTCGCCGCTGGGGTGCCGGGACTCCGGCCGCGGTGCCGCCGCCATCATGGACTTCCTGCGGGCCACGCGCGCGGGCCTCGCCGCCAGAACGATGCCTCATCCTCGAGGGTACCATCCCTCAGAGCGAGGCAGCCGGGGGAGTCACCGTGAACACTATCGGAGCCGAAAACATAAGTGACGAAGAAGTCGCTCCTGGTCAAGTGGTAATAACCGGACACGACGGCGGCGGCGAGAGGACAGTGACCATGTCCGGAGGAGGCGCAGCCGGACATTTAGCCGCTCATCTTCGCAGCACAGCCACCGGAAAGCCAAGCGTGTAGAGGACCACGCTGAGGGCCGCCTCATCTACCACGTCGGGGACTGGCTACGAGAGCGATATGAAATCGTTAGCACTTTAGGAAGGGGGACCTTCGGCCGAGTTGTACAATGTGTTGACCATCGCAGGGGTGGGACTCGAGTTGCCCTGAAGATGGTTAAAAATGTGGAGAAGTGTAAGGAAGCAGCTTGACTTGAGATCAACGTGCTGGAGAAGATCAACGAGAAAGACCCTGACAAGGAGAACCTCTGTGTCCAGATGTTTGACTGGTTTGACTACCATGGCCACGTGTGCATCTCCTTTGAGCTTCTGGGCCTTAGCACCTTCGATTTCCTCAAAGACAACAACTACCTGCCCTACCCCATCTACCAAGTGTGCCACATGGCCTTCCAGCTGTGCCAGGCTGTCAAGTTCCTCCATGATAACAAGCTGACGCATACAGATCTCAAACCTGAAAATATTCTGTTTGTGAATTCAGACTATGAGCTCACCTACAACCTAGAGAAGAAGCGAGATGAGCGCAGTGTGAAGAGCACAGCTGTGCGGGTGGGAGACTTTGGCAGTGCCACCTTTGACCATAAGCACCATAGCACCATTGTCTCCACTGGCCATTACCGAGCACCAGAGGTCATCCTTGAGTTGGGCTGGTCACAGCCTTGTGATGTGTGGAGTATAGGCTGCATCTTCTTTGAGTACTGTGTGCGCTTCACCCTCTTCCAGATCCATGACAACAGAGGGCATCTAGCCATGATGGAAAGGATCTTGGGTCCTACCCCTTCCTGGATGATCCGAAAGACAAGAAAGCAGAAACATTTTTACCGGGGTCACCTGGATTGAGATGAGAACACATCAGCTGGGCACTATGTTTGTGAGAACTGCAAACCACTGCGGCAGTATCTGACCTCAGAGGCAGAGGAACACCACCAGCTCTTCAATCTGATGGAAAGCATGCTAGAGTATGAACCAGCTAAGCGGCTGACCTTGGGTGAAGCCCTTCAGCATCCTTTCTTTGCCTGCCTTTGGGCTGAGCCACCTAACAAGTTATGAGACTCCAGTCGGTATATCAGTCTGTGACGATCAGGCCCTGCGCCCCCCTGCATCTTTTATAGCAGTGGGTGTCCAGTCCAGGACACTGGTCCTTTTTTTATAAAAGAGAACAGAACCAGAGTTCATTCCTTCCTCCTGGTTTTCTGTATACCTGTGAATATGTGAAATATAGCAAATATGAAAGAACTTGTACCTATCACTTCAACCCCTGCCTTGTACATAATGCTATTTCATTCACACACTTTCCACCCTCATCTGCCCCCTCATACGGAGTTGGATGGGCGCCGAGTGAGATAACCAGGTGGCATCTACTCCATGTTTTATAAGGAATTTTGTAAAGTTTTATAAGGAATTTTGTGAAATGAAATAACGTACTTCATTTGACCCCCAGAAAAAATTAGTTGGGCATAGTGGTGCACACCTGTGGTTCCAGCTACTCAGGAAGGTGACACAGAAGGATTGCTTGAGCCTGGGAGGCAGAGGTTACAGCAAGCCAAGATTATGCCACTGCACTCCAGCCTGGGTAATAGAGCAAGACCCTGTCTCAAAAATTAAAAAAAAAAAAAAAAAAGTGAAGTAAGCCTCCCTAAAGGGCACCATTGTTGGGAAGGCCTAAATCTGGAAGTGCCTTCCAATGGGCTGTGAGGAGTGCCTGACCCTTCATGGAAGTTCTCTTTTTCCACATAGTAATAGTCCAAAAGGTTTGGTCTGGAGGAGTCCTGACAGGTCAGGGGAGGGAGAGGCCCAACCTGCCTCTTAGGGTTTCAGAATGTGAGAGAGGTCTGTCAACCATGAGAAAAACTCCTAGTCCAAAGCAAAATAAAGAGAAGAGTTTGGGCCAAGACAAATATTTTAATTCTCTATTTCTTATGCTGGGAACTCATCTTGCCCCAATTCAAATGTAAGCCTTGCCTATAGAAAGTAATTTTTTTTTTTTTTTTTTGAGACGGAGTTTTGCTCTTGTTGCCCAGGCTGGAGCTCAATGGTGCGATCTCGGCTCACCGCAACCTCCACCTCCTGGGTTCAAGTGATTCTCCTGCCTCAGCCTCCCAAGTAGGTGGGATTACAGGCATGTGCCACCATGCCCAGCTAATTTTGGAATTTTAGTAGAGGCAGGGTTTCTCCATGTTGGTCAGGCTTGCCTCAGACCCCCTACCTCAGGTAATCTGCCCCCCTGAGAGTCCCAAAGTGCTAGAATTACAGGCATGAGCCACCACACCTGGCCTAGAAAGTAAATCTTAATCTCTAAAACTCCCAGATATAAAGGGCAAAAAGGCAAAGGTGAACATTCAAATAATCAAGATCATAATGACTATTATTTTTCCTAGCAGATTCAAGGTCATGCTCACACACATTCGGTGAGATGGATTTTAACCAAACAGAAGGCACAAATATGTATCTTTTCTCACTAATTTGCCTGACTGCAAAAATTACCTACATTGTGTTCATTATTATAAAATTCAAAATAATTACCCCATGTAAAGTAAATGAAATGATGAATGCAATTTTATTTAAAATTCATTACTATAACTTTTTTCCATATAAGGAGCTAGGTTTAGAAATTAAAGCCTCTGAATAGGCCAGGCATGGTGGCTCATGCCTGTAATTCCAACATTTTGGGAGACTGGGGCAGAAGGATGGCTTTTGGCCCGGAGTTCAAGGCTGCAGTGAGTTATAATAGTGCCATACCACACCACCACACCAGCCTGGGCGACAGAATGAGACCCTGTCTCTTTAAAAAAAAAAAAAAAATTTCTCTCTCTCTATATATGTATATATGGCTGGGCACCATATATATATGGCTGGGCACCGTGGCTCATACCTGTAATACCAACACTTTGGGAGGGTGAGGCAGTTGGATCTCCCAAGGTCAGGAGTTCCAGACCAGCCTGGCTGACATGGTGAAACCCCATCTCTACTAAAAATACAAAAAATTAGCTGGGCATGGTGTCGGACGCCTGTAATCTTCAGCTACTCAGGAGGCTGAGGCAGGAGATTCGCTTCAACCTGGGAGGCAGAGGTTGCAGTGAGCTGAGCTTGTGCCATTGCACTCCAGCCTGGTCAACAAGAGCAAAACACTGTATCAAAAAAAAAAAAAAAGTATATATATGTGTGTTTGATAAATCCCAAGGATAAAGTCATTTTACTTGGCTAATTGCAATTTTATAAACTAAAAGGACAAAAAGGAATAGCTTTGACAGACGTTTCTAATGAATCATCTTTATTGCTGTAAACTCATAGAAAACTTAAAATTGTTACTATAGTGAATAATAAAAGGAAAGTATTTTCAGAACTTCCAGGCCAAATTGATGTGCAGAGTTTTCTTAGATTCCAAACACTGTAAGGGTAAAGGGACCCATACAAGACTTGAATTCATTCATTCTACACTATCCCTGACATTTGAAGGTCATCCAGCTTAAAACAAAACAAAACAAAAAACTCAAGTGATAGTAAACTCACTACTTTCAAAGGAACTTTATTTAATCTTCAGGAAACTTCATTTTTAAAGTTCTTCTGTATATTGAAAATAAATCTGTCTTCCATCTACCTCTTGGCCTGAGTCCTATCCTTTAGGACCATACCTTCAGGAACAATCACTCTTCATGCTCCCTCTGCATCTGCTCTTTTCCAAGGTCTATCAGGTTCTTTTTTTTTTTTTTAAGAGACAGTGTCCCCCTATGTTGCCCAGGCTGGTCTTGAACTCCTGGGCTCAAGGGATCCTCCTTCCTCAGCCTCCCAAAGTGCTAGGATTACAGGCATGAGCCACCACACCTGGCTCCAAGGCCTTTCAGTTCTAAGGATCAGTGATTTGGGTTGAGTTCGGCTGTGTGGTTCTCCTACCAGTCTTACTTGGAATCACTTATGCAGCTGCAATCATCAGGCAGTCTGACTGGGGCTAGATGGTCTAAGATGACCTCATTCCTTGTATCAGATACTGTGCTGAGCATTTTATTTGCATTACTTTCTCAACAACCTAGGAGATAAACTCTATTATTATGTCGTATTAGAAATGAATATAGGTGAAAAAGAAATTTAAAAAAATAAAAAAGAAATGAATATAGGTGATACACTGAACAGGTGGGACTCACAGTTATATTTGGAAAAACAACTGGCTTTCTTTTCTCCACTTTTCATTCAAACCTGTTCTAGAGGGATGACTTGCTTTAGAAGCAAGCCCTGTGACTTATCTGGTCACTGTTAGATAATAAAAAGTCTGATTTTTGCTGGGCACAGTGGCACACACTTACAGTCCCAACTACTCAGGAGGCTGAGACAGGATCATTTGAGTCCAAGAGTTCAGATCCAGCATCCAACCTGGGCGACATTTGAGAACTCCTATCTCTTCTGTGTTGTTGTTGTTGTTGTTGTTGTTGTAGAGACAGAGTCCCACTCTGTCACCCAGGCTGGAGTGCAGTGATGCAATCACAGCTCATTGCAGCCTCTATCTCCCAGGTTCAAGGGATTCTCCCACTTCAGCCTCCCCAGTAGCAGGGAATACATGCACATGCCACCATGCCCGGCTAATTTTTTTTAATTTTTTGTAGAGATGAGGGTCTCACTATCTTGCCCAGGCTGGTCTTGAATTCCTGGGCTCAAGCAATCCTCCCATCCTGGCCTACCAAAGTGTTGGGATTACAGGAATGAGCCCCTGCACCTGGGCTTTTTCTCTCTCTCTCTCGAGACAGGGTCTAGCTAGGCACGGTGGCTAGTGCCTGTAATCCTAGCACTTTGGGAGGCCAAGGTGGGAGGATAGCTTGAGCTCAGGAGTTCAAGACCAGGCTGGGCAACATGGTGAAACGTCATCTCAAAAAAAAAAGAAAAAACAGAGGGAGAGAGACAGGGTCTCACACTGTCACCCAGGCCACAGGCCCTCACCACAATGCTCAACTAACTTTTTAATTTTTTGTAGACAGGTTCTCTCCATATTGCCCAGGCTGGTCTTGAACTCCTGGGTTCAGACAATCTGCCTGCCTTGACTTCCAAAAGTGTTGGGATTACAGGCGTCAGTCACCACACCCAGCCATATTTATTTTATTTTTTTTCTTAAATATTTTCACATACCCAGGAAAGATCTAAGAAAAAAGTCCTATTGTTTTTTTGTTTTTCATTTTTTCCTTTTTTTTTTTTTTTTGAGGCGGAGTCTCGCTCTGTCGCCCAGGCTGGAGTGCAGTGGTGCAATCTCGGCTCACTGCAAGCTCCGCCTCCCGGGTTCAGGCCATTCTCCCGCCTCAGCCTCCCAAGTAGCTGGGACTACAGGCACCCACCACCAAGCCCGGCTAATTTTTTTTTTTTTTTTTTTTTTGTATTTTTAGTAGAGATGGGGTTTCACCATGTTAGCCAGGATGGTCTCCATCTCCTGACCTCGTGATCTGCCCACCTCCGCCTACCGAAGTGCTGGGATTGCAGGCGTTAGCCACCACCCCCGGTCAGGAGTCCTATTTTAACATTCCATTACATGAGGAAAGTAAGGCTTTAAATTTTTAAATAACCTGTTCTAGGTCACAGATAAGAAGAAAAACTGGATTCAAAAATTAATGTCATGGGTACTATGTTCAGTACCTGGGTGATGGAATCGGTCATACCCCAAACCTCAGCATCATGCAATATAACCAGATAACAAACCTGCACATGTATCTTCAAATCTAAAATAAAAGTTAAAAAGAACGAAAGAAAGATATTCTTATTTTTTCTTTGCCAAAAAATTAACATCTTAAATATGCTTACAAATTTCATCTTGGGAGATTTAGCCTATTGTTCTGGGATTTATTTTGTTTTGTTTTATTTTATTTTATTTTATTTTATTTTATTTTTTGAGTCAGCCTTGCTCTGTTGCCCAGGCTGCAATGCAGTGGTGCCATCTTAGCTCACTGCCGCCTTGAACTCCCAGGCTCAAGTGATCCGCCCACCCCCACCTGCCCCTGCCTGAGCCTCTTGAATAGCTAGAACTATAGGCACGCCCCTCCACACCCAGCTAGTTTTTAAAAATTTTTGTAGAGACAAGTTCTTGCTATGTTGCCCAGGCTGGTTTCAAATTCCTGGCCTCAAGTAATCCTCCTGCCTCAGCCTCTCAAAGTGCTGGGAGGCATGAGCCAGTGCCCAGCTGCATGCAGTATTTTTTATCACAAAGGTAATACCTATTCATCTTTTTTCAAAAATTCAAACGTATAGAAATATAGAAACTGAACATCTCCCATAATCCTATTCTTCAAGACAACTGGTTTAGCAAGTGAACAAGTTTTAAAAAGTCACTCAGGGGCATAGAAATGAGATGCTCATACCTGTCAGTTCATGCCTTCCTACTACCATTGATCAGTGCAAGTTTCCTCTTTGTTATTTGTATTATTTATTCCTTCATCCCTATTCTCTTCTCCTTACAGAAACCCACTCCAGTGTACTTAATTAAAGGTTCTTCCAAAGCACTTTCCTACATTTATTTAAGTAAATAGTATAGAGTACTGGTTGGGACTCTAAAGACAGTCTTCCTGAGTTCTGTTCTGGCTCTGCTACTTACCAGCTATGCGACCATAGGCAACTTACTTAGTCTCTATATGCCTCAGTTTTCTCATTTAAAAAAAATTTTAAAAAAATATTAGTATTTACCTCATAGGATTGTTATAAAGAGTTAATATTTAGTTTAACGAGCTAATACTTATTAAGTGCTTAGAACAGAGTCTGGTACATAGTAGACGCTATATAGGTATTAAATAAATGTCAGCCAGGCAAGGTAAGTCACACCTGTAATCCCAGCACTTTGAGAGACCTAGGCAGGTAGATTGCTTGAGCCCAGGAGTTGGAGACCAGCCTGGCTAACATAGTGAGACATCGTCTCTACTAAAACATACAAAAAATAGCTAGGTGCTGTGGCGTGCTCCTGTAATCCCCTGCCTCTCAGAAGGCCGAAGTGGGAGGATTGCTTGAGCTTGGGAGGCCGAGGCTGCAGTGAGCCATGATTGCACCATTGCAAATCCAACCTGGGCCACAGAGACACTGTAAAAGAAAGAAGGAAGGAAAGAAAGGAAGAAAGGAAGAGAGAAAAAGAGAGAGAGAGAAAGAAAGAAAGAGAGAAAGAAAGAAAGAGAAAGAAAGAAAGAAAGAAAGAAAGAAAGAAAGAAAGAAAGAAAGAAAGAAAGAAAGAAAGAAAGAGAAAGAAAGAAAGAAAGGAAGGAAGGAAGGAAGGAAGGGAAAAAGAAGGAAAGAAAGAAAGAGAAAGAAAGAAAAAGAGAGAGAGAAAGAAAGAAAGAAAGAGAGAGAGAGAGAGGGAGGGAGGGAGGGAGGAAGGGAAGGAAGGAAGGAAGGAAGGAAGGAAAAGAGAGTCAAATAAATGTCTGTTATTGAAAAACAAGTAATATTCAGTTTCTTCTTTATCTCTTTTAATATTATTTTTTGAGATCTACCCATATTATGATACATAAATCTAACTCCATGCCCCAGTTTACCTGTCCATTCCCTTAATCAGGCCCACCCTTAACATTTGTGGGGTCTGAGGCAAGAGACCAAATGCATTTGGTTCAAAAGACCAATGCCTGTATATCATAAGTTTAAAATATTTAAAAGTCATAAGTGATGTGGGGCGCAGTGGCTCACACCTGTAATCCCAGCACTTTGGGAGGCCAAGGTGGGCGGATCACTAGGTCAGGAGTTCGAGACCAACCTGGCCAACATGGAGAAACCCCATCTCTACTAAAAACACAAAAATTAGCCGGGCGTGGTAGCACACGCCTGTAGTCCCAGCTACTCAGAAGCCTGAGGCAGAAGAATCGCTTGAACCCGGGAGGTGAAGGTTGCAATGAGCCGAGATCACACCACTGCACTCCAGCCTGGGCAACAGAGTGAGGCTCCATCTCAAAAAAAAAAAAAAAAGTCATAAGTGATAATAACATACTGTAAAATTAGATATTTCTTCTTCTTCCTTGCCAAATATTCCTTTGTAAAGAAAGACAAATTTAACCTTTTCATTCAGACTTAGATAATTTTTTAAAAATAAAAATTGAAACTTATCTGTAAAACTCTGATTTTTATATGACTTAGAATTGGCATAACACCCAAGAGAGCTAAAATTAATTATTTTTACACACATCTTCTGTCGATGGACGATGACATCTGGATGAGTTTTAAAGACATATGTAATTCAAAAATTAGATATTTATTCTAAAACTTTATTTTTCTTGCCTTTATTTTTCAGCAAAATCACTATAACAATCAAAACTTCCCCCTATTTTGTTTTCTACTGGCAAGACCTATGCAGACAAACGTTTTTGAGTGGTTATAGATACATAATTTTTTTTCTGAGACAGAGTCTTGCTAAAACGCCCAGGCTGGAGTGCAGTGGTGCTATCACAGCTCACTGCAACCTCCACCTCCCAGGTTCAAGCGATTCTCCTGCCTCAGCCACCCGAGTAGTTCAGATTACAGGTGTGCATCACCATGCCCAGCTAATTTTTGTGTTTTTAATAGAGACGGGGGTTTCACTATGTTGGCCAGGCTGGTCTCAAACTCCTGACCTCAGGTGATCCACCTGCCTCTGCCTCCCAAAGTGCTGGGATTACAGGCATGAGCTACTGCACCCGGCCAATTTTTTTATTAATTTGAAGAAATTTCACTCCTCTGATGCCATACTTATATTCAAAAATGAACCATGGTCCGGGCACAGTGGCTCACGCCTATAATCCACTTTGGGAGCCCGAGGCAGGTGGATCACTTGGCATCAGGAGTTCAAGACCAGCCTGGCCAACATGGTGAACCCCGTTTCTACTAAAAATACAAAAATTAGCCAGGTGTGGTGGCACATGCATGCAATCCCAGCTACTCGGGAGGCTGAGGCAGAAGAATCGCTTGAAGCCGGGAAACGGAGGTTGCAGTGAGCTGAGATTGTGCCGTTGCACTCCAACATGGACAACAAAGCAAGACTCCATCTCAAAAAAAAAAAAAAAAAAAAAAATGAACCATGAACTTTTAAACATTCACATTGAGGTACAACCTGTATATAGTAAAGTGCACAAAACTCAAGTGTATAACTCAACACCTTGGTGCATGTTTATGCCCATGTAACCCACCACCCAGAGCAAGAAATAGATCCGTTCCCCAGTAAGATCTCTCAGGCCCCTTTCTATTCTGTACCCCACAAAGTAAGCACTATTTTATTTTATTTTTTTTTTGGAGACAGGGTCTCTGTAGCCCAGGTTGGAGGGCAATGGTGCTATCTGAGGTCACTGCAACCTCTGCCTCCCAGACTCAAGTCGTCCTCCCACTTCAGCTTTGTATTTTTTGTAGAAACAGCGTTTCACCATATTGCCCAGACTGAACTCAAACTCCTGGACTCAAATAATCCACCCACCTCTGTCTCCCAAAGTGCTGGGATTACAGGTGTGAGCCACTGTACCTGGCCCTAAAGTAAGCACTAGTCTTACCTCTAGCATCATATACCATGATAATAAAATGATGCCATTGTTTATTGTAATGCATATAATAAATTATTATAACAAAAATATTGCAAATATTTTAATTTTACTATACAAATTGCTTTCAGTTATATTGCAATTTTCTTTTTCTTATTTATTTATTTATTTATTTTTTTAATTAGAGATGGAGGTCTGGCTATTTTGCTGAGGCTGATCTCGAACTCCTGGCCCCAAGCAGTCTTCCCACCTTGGGCCTTCAAAGTGCTGGGATTACAGGCGTGAGGCACCATGCCTGGCCTATTATCTCTTTAAAACAATATATCCATAGAATATTTATTAAGTTCTGCCGGGGCGTGGTGGCTCACGCCTATAATCCCAACACTTTTGGAGGCCGAGGCAGGTGGATCACCTGAGGTCAGGAGTTCAAGACCAGCATGGCCAACGTGGATGAAACCGCATCTCTACCAAAACTACAAAAATTAGCCAGGTATTGTGGCCCATGCCTGTAGTCCCAGCTACTCGGGAGGCTGAGGCAAGAGAATCATTTGAACCCAGAAGGTGGAGATTGCTGTGAGCTAAGACTGACACTGCACTCCAACCTGGGCAACAGAGCAAGACTCTATCTCAGAAAAAAAAAAAAAAAGAAGGAGAATATTTATTAAGTTGCTTCAAAGTTTTTAATGCTGGGGCATTACAAAGAAAACTAAAATTAGGAGTATGCTAATCAATTTGTTCAAATGTCTCTTCAATCTATCATAGCTAGAAAACATGCTTTATGGAAATATTTGATGGTTATTTGTACATGAATCATCTCGTTTATGAAATTTATATAAACTTTTTTGTTTCTTTGCTCTAATTTCTGCATATTTTATTTGAATGTCATCTTGTTCAATATGTTTTGTTTTAGAACTATTTTCTCTTCCCTAGAAACAGACTCAGAAAAAAAGAACTATTTTCTCTAAAATTTAAAAAAAGTTTTCTCGAAAGTGAAACTTGGATATGTAAGGTTTTTCTCCTAAAGCTTTGCTAATATTAGTAATAGGAATGAATAGGAATTAATGACATTAGAAATAGTAATACCAAATAACTGTGACTAGTGCAACTTCAAAATAAATTTCATTCTCCCAGAAAGCTCACAAATTGCTCTACGCTTAAAGATCTTCTTTTTTGTTTCACTTTTCTAGTGCATTGTATATCTTGTCTAAATTAAATCCAATTATGTTAACAAAATTTAATAAACGTTTTCCTCATGTGTTCAAAAGTGATTTTGTCTGTGCTTCATCATGGTGTTCAGTGTTTGGGCAGATCAAGAATACTATATTTAGGCCAGGCATGGTGGCCTGTAATCCCAGCACTTTGGGAGGCCAAGGCAGGTGGATCACTTGAAGCCAGGAGTTCTAGACCAGCCTGGCCAACATGGCGAAACCCTGTCTCTACTAAAAATACAAAAATTAGCTGGGCATTCTGGCATGCACCTGTAATCCCTGCTACTGGGGAGGCTGAGGCATGAGAATCGCCTGAACCTGGCAGTGGAGACTGTAGTGAGCTAAGATCGTGCCACTGCATTCCAGTCTGGGTGACAGAGCGAGACTCTGTGTCAAGAAAAGAAAAAAAAAAAAAAGAATATTGTATTTAGTCTTTGATTTGTTCCAGAGAATATCATTGCTATTGGCTGACTAACATCCAACAAATTCGAAGTGGCATCAGTGATTTCAAGAATGTTTCTGGATTTTTGGCTAAAATTACAGCATGTATACTTTATTTTAGCAAGGCCTTTATTGTAGGCTTTATTGTGTTTGGGGTGGAGGATATCACAAAGTTACAGACACACACTACAAGTGCCATATGTGCATCTATAACAGAATTTACTGGTAGAGCACACATAGTCCCCTAAACTCTTGCTATTTCATAACACAGGCCTGGCCTAGATGTCCTTTTTTTTTTTTTTTTTGACATGGAATCTCACTTTGTCACCCAGGCTGAAATGCAGTGACACAATCTTGGCTCACTGCAACCTCTACCTCCTGGGTTCAAGCAATTCTCCTGACTCAGCCTCCCAGGTAGCTGGGATTACAGGCATGCACCACCATGCCCAGCTAATTCTTGTATGTTTAGTAGAGATGAGGTGTCACCATGTTGGCCAGGCTGGTCTCAAGCCCCTGACCTCAAGTGATCCACCCACCTGGGCCTCCCAAACTGCTGGGATTACAGGCATGAATCACCATGCCTGGCCCTGGCCTAGATGTTCTGAATGCACCTTGGCCACAGTCTCTGGGGCCAGCCTAAGGCAAAAGACTAGACATGCCATGAACAGCAGTCAAGAGACATACCATGAACAGCAGTCAAGAAGACAGGACCTTGCCTCCTCACTGTTACATACTTATCAATTTTTTAACTAAAAGGGAGTGGGGACAACCTAGTTTCTCCAAGAAAGAATGAAATGTATATACCAAGGGATCTCAGGTCCAGGAAGAACACCAAGGCTAGAGTGACACATCAAGGGTCTTGGGAACAGCCCTGAAGAATCTCGACCTCCTGGGAATGTTAGCATCAGCCAGTGGCCTAGCTGTCCCTCTGCAGACAGGCTCAGTCCTGATGAGCCAGCTCCCTGCTAAGCTACCAAAGGAGGGAAAGAAATGCACTTCCAGGGCCATCCAGACTTCTTAGCTGACTGGCTTTGGGCAATCTTTTGAATCAATACTTAAAACTGAAAAATGTTTTCTCACTTTGTGACTTAAGCCAAAAGCCTGAACTTTTTTTTTTTTTACAGCAGGTATAAAATCAGTGACGCATTCCTTAATTTTCTACTTCTTTGTGGATTTTTTTGGTAGTTCAAATATGTGTGTATATATAATTATTCAACATGACTTTCTATAATCTAGTTGAAGTG
This sequence comes from Theropithecus gelada, assembly GCF_003255815.1. NCBI lineage: Eukaryota > Metazoa > Chordata > Mammalia > Primates > Cercopithecidae > Theropithecus > Theropithecus gelada. Next base: position 89,260,554 of record NC_037670.1, read on the forward strand.
AATAATGTAAATATTTCTATTTTTATTTTGTATATGATTTCTTTTCTCAGTTTATTAACCATTATTATTATTTTGAATTATTTTGAATTTTCATCCTGGACAGTGATTGTTATTTATCTGTCTTAAATGTTTAGCTTCTATTTTCAAAATAATTTATTCTAAACCTAGAAAGGTCACACTGTTTTCTGTAAACATTGTGCTGTTAAAATAATATTGGGCAGGCATGGTGGCTGCCACTTACTATCTGGCATTTTGGAAGGTCAAGGCAGGTGGATTGCTTGAGCCCAGAAGTTTGACATTAGCCTGGGAAACAGGAAAATCCCATCTCTACAAAAAATAAACAACTTGCCAGGTGTAGCAGAATGCACCTGCGGTCCCAGCTACTTGGGGGGCTGAGGCAGAAGGATCATTTGAGCCTGAGAGGTTACAGCTGCAGTGAAGTATGATCAAGCCTCTGCACTCCAGCCTGGGCAACAGAGCAAAAAGCTATCTCAAAATAAATAAAGGCAATCATTCATCTCACTTAAAAAAAAAAAAAAAAAAAAAAGAATATGTGGTCAAAATAGTTTAAATGAAGTGGAATTTTAAATCTAGTTTTCTGGCCGGGCGCAGTTGCTCACGCCTGTAATCCCAGTATTTTGGGAGCCAAGGTGGGCAAATCACTTGAGGTCAGGAGTTAGAGACCAACCTGGCCAACATGGTGAAACTCCATCTCTATTAAAAATACAAAATTTAGCCGGGTGTGGTGGCATGCACCTGTAATCCCAGCTACTTGGGAGGCTGAGGCACAAGAATTGCTTGAACCCGGTAGGCGGAGGTTGCAGTGAGGTTTGTGTGTTGCAAATACAGTGTTAATTTGTGAGTAACCTGAACTGGAACACCGAGAGAAGCAAAGAAATGGATCCCCAGCACTACTGAGAAAAGATGCTTCATTATGTGAGACTCTAATGTATTTGTAGCATCTGAGAGGAAGGATTTGTCAAGTTCTGTAATTAATTTATTTTATCCCTTACCTGAGTTTTTTTTTTTTTTTTTTTTTTTTTGCCATTCAAGTGTTTTCTATGCTCCAAAGCAGTGCCCATCTCCAAGGCTGGCAACAGTACAACCTAAAGACCTTTGCAACATTCTAATTCAGCCCCCCTTTTTAAGGACATAGAGCAAGATATATGGATGCATTGCCCTGGAGCCTGAATAACATCAGTCCAACAAAGAATATGCAGGGTCACAGGTCAGGCTGTGCCACCCCTAAATATCAAGTCAGTGGCCAGGGTGCCCATGTACTTTTTATGTCGTTGTGATACACCAAGAATTCTGAAGAGCAGAGGCCCCTCTTGTCCAGGTCTAAGGTACTGCCTTTATGTTACTTCTTGTTTGCTACAAACAAAAATATGATGAACATCCTTATTTCTGTCTCCCTGATTGTCAAGAAGGGTTCCTCTGGGATGTATTCTCAGGAGTCAAATTGTTGTAGAGGGTCATAGAGTACACACATTCTTAACATCACTGAGTATTGCTCTGTTGGACAGCTCTGCTACCTTACACTGCTGATAATACATTAAATATTTTCTTTTTCTCTTTTGTTTTTATGGTTGCTTTTTTTTTTTTTCCGAGACAGGGTCTCACTCTGTCACTCAGGCTGGAGTGCAATAGTGTGATCATAGTTCACTGTAATCTCAAACTCCTGAGCTCAAGTGATCCTCCCACCTCAGCCTCCCTAGCAGGTACACACCACCATCTCCAGCTATTATTTTTATTTTTTATAGAGACAGGGTCTCACTACGCTGCCTAGGCTTATATTTTGAATTCAAATATATCATTTTCTTTTTTCTTTTTGTTTTTTTTTTTGAGACGGAGTCTCACTCTGTCGCCTAGGCTGAAATGTGGTGGCACGATCTCGGCTCACTGCAACCTCTGCCTCCTGGGTTCAAGTGATTCTCTTGCCTCGGCCTCCCGAGTAGCTGGGACTACAGGTGCCTGCCACCACGCCCAGCTAATTTTTGTATTTTCAGTAGAGACGGGGTTTTACCATGTTGGCCAGGATAGTCTCGATCTCCTGACCTCGTGATCCGCCCGCCTCGACCTCCTAAAGTGTTGGGATTACAGGCGTGAGCCACCGCGCCTGGCCCGAAATATGTCATTTTCAAAACCAAAATGGTATTGTTCTCAACTTACTGTTTCACAATTTGAATTTTGCATTTGTCTAGTTTGATATTGATGCATTGGCTAAGCACTTTATAAGCAAAGTTATCTAACCAGTAACCACTCATTTGTACTAGCATCTGATCTATATTTCTGCCTCCTTTACCCAAGTGGTACATTTGCTCATTTGCTTGCCAGAGCACAGACTTCAGCAAATTAATAGGAACTGTTTCAAGGCAGGTGGAGCAAGATGGCTGAAAAGAACCCTCCAGCAATCGTCCCTGCACAGGAACCTCCAACTGGACAAATCTCCACGCAAGAAACCACCTTCGCAAGAATTAAAAAATCAGAGGAGCAATCATAGTACCTGGTTTTAGCATAATAACAAGAAAATACACATTGAAAAGGGTACAAGGGACAGTCTCACATTGCCGACACCACTCCTCCCTTAACTCCAAGCAGCTAAAGCAGCTTGTAGGAAGAATCTGTGTGCTGGAGGGGTGGGTGGGGAAGGAAAGGGTGGTAAGGCCTGAATAAATGTTAGTGGCAGCCAGGCTATAGGGACCTCGGTCTTTGTGTGACCCCTGGTGATGCACTGGTCAGGAGGCTATGTTCTTGGGGTGTAACCTAGCATAACACCAGCTGTGATGGCCACAGAGGTGCCCGTATCATCCCTACCCCAACTTCAGGCAGCTCAGTGCTGAGAGAGACTCCTTCTATTTGGGCATCTGGGTGAAAAAGAGGAAATGAATGAGGGACTTTCCCTTGGAACTCAGGGATTTCTCCCTGATCATTCCCACATCCATCTGGGCTGAGTTATCTAGGAGGCTGCAAGAGAGTGACAGCATAACTGGGCTTAGGGTGCCCTCTGGTGCTGAAATGGCTGCGGTGACCATAGACAAGAACTCAATAGTTCCTTTTGAATCTTTTGAAGGCCCTCTGAAGGACAGAAACAAACTAAGTCAGACTGTGAGAACTGGAATAAATACCTACCTCTCCAATGCCTGGACATCGATGAATGTCCACAAGTGTTAAGAACATTAAGAACAAAACCGGGCGCAGTGGCTCATGCCTGTAATCCCAGCACTTTGGAAGACCAAGGCAGGCAGATCATGAGGTCAGGAGTTCGAGACTATCCTGGCCAACGTGGTGAAACCCCGTCTCTACTAAAAATACAAAAATTAGCTGGATGTGGTGGTGCACGCCTGTAATCCCAGCTACTCAGGAGGCTGAGGCAGGAGAATTGCTTGAACCTAGGAGGGAGAGGTTGCAGTGAGCCAAGATAATGCTATTGAACTCCAGCCTGGACAACAGAGTGAGACTCCATCTCAAAAAAAAAAAAAAAAAAAAAGGAACATTAAGAATAAATATGACCTCACCAAACTGACTAAATAAAACACCAATGACTGACCGTGGAGAGATAGAGACATATGACTTCTCAGACAGAGAATTCAAAATAGCTATTTTGAGGAAGCTCAAAAAACTTCAATAAAACACAGAGAAGCAATTCTAAAATTTATCAAAGTTAACAGAGATTGAAATAACTTTTTAAGCACAGAAATCTTGGAGCTGAAAGGTGCAATTGACAAGTTTAAAAATGCATCAAGTGTGTCAGCAGAAGAACTGATCAAGCAAAAGAAAGAATTTGTGGCACATATACACCATGGAATACTATGCAGCCATAAAAAAGGATGAGTTTGTGTCCTTTGTAGGAACATGGATGCAGCTAGAAACCATCATTCTCAGCAAACTATCACAAGAACAGAAAACCAAATACTGTATGTTCTCACTCATAGTGGGAATTGAACAATGAGATCACTTGGACACAGGAAGGGGAACATCACACACCGGGTCCTGTTGTGGGGAGAGGTGGGGAGGGATTGTATTAAGAGATATACCTAATGTAAATGATGAGTTAATGGGTGTAGCACACCAACATGGCACATGTATACATATGTTACAAACCTGCACGTTGTGCACATGTACCCTAGAACTTAAAGTATAATTAAAGAAAAAAAAAGAAAAGAAAAAGAAAGATTTTGTGAGCTCAAAGGCTATTTGAAAATACACAGAGGAGAAAAAAGGAAAAAATGAAAAAACACTTAAAGATACAGAAAATAGCCTCCAAATAACAAATCTAAGAGTCATTGACCTAAAAGAGAAAGTAGAGAAAGAGATAGGGATAGAAGATTTATTCAAATAAATAATAATAGAGAAGTATGCAAATCTTGAGAGAGATATTAATATCCAGGTATAAAAAGGTCAAAAATCACCATGGAGATTCAATTAAAATAAGACTCACCAAAACATATAATACTGTCTCAAAGGACAAGGACAAGGAAAGGATCCTAAAAAGCAGCAAGGAAAAAAAAAAAAAGTAACACATAAAGGAGATCCAATATGTCTGGTAGCAGACTTTTCAGTGGAACGCTTGCAGGACAGGAAGGAATGATATGACATATTCAAAGTGAAGGAAAAAAACTTTTGACTGAAAATACTGTTTCCAGCAAAGCTATCCTTTCCATATGAAGGAGAAATACTTTTCCAGACAAACAAAAGCTGAGAGAATTTATCACCATCAGGTCTGTCTTACAAGAAATCCTAAAGGAAGTTCTTCAATCTGAAAGAAAAGGAATGCTAACAAGCAACAAGAAATTACCTGAAGGTATAAAACTCACTGGTAAAAACAAGTACATGGACAAATTCAGAATACTCTAAAACTGTGATTGTAGTGTAGAAACCACTCATGCTTTAAGTATAAAGGTTAAAAAACAAATATATCAAAAATAATAACTACAGCAATTTATTAAGTAGAAGACACTATAAAAAGATATAAATTTATGCATCACACAGACCAATGGGAAAGAGAAATTATTTTAAAATTTAAAAATTAAGATAAAGGCTGGGCGTGGTAGCTCATGCCTGTAATCCCAGCACTTTGGGAGGCTGAGGCAGGTGATCACCTGAGGTTAGGAGTTCCAGACCAGCCTGACCAACACGGTAAAACCCTGTCTCCACTAAAAATACAAAATTTAGGCCAGGCACGGTGGCTCACGCCTGTAATCCCAGCACTTTGGGAGGCCAAAGCGGGCAGATCACGAGGTCAAGAGATCAAGACCATCCTGGCCAACATGGTGAAACCCCGTCTCTACTAAAAATACAAAAAATTATCTGGGCGTGGTGGTACACGCCTGTAGTCCCAGCTATTCTGGAGGCTGAGGCAGGACAATCTCTTGAACCTGGGAGGCAGAGGTTGCAGTGAGCCGAGATTGCACCACTACACTCCAGCCCGGGTGACAGAGTGAGACTCTGTCTCAAAAATATATATATAACAAAAATCAGCTGGGCGTGGTGGCAGATGCCTGTAATCCCAACTACTTAGGAGGCTGGGGCAGGAGAATCACTTGAACCCAAAGGCAGAGGGTGCAGTGAGCTGAGATTGTCCCATTGCACTCTAGCCTGGGCGACAGAGCAAGACTCTATCTCAGAAAAAATAATAATAATAAGATAAAAAAATATAAATTGAGACCACAAAAAATGAAAATGTGAGAGGACTGCAGTAAAAGTATAGACTTTTTTAGTTTTGTTTTAGCTATTTTTTTCTTTACAAAGTTGTCATCAGTTTTAAATGACTTCTTATAACTATAGGATTTTTTTGTAACCCCCATGGTAACCACAAAACAAAAACCTATAATGGGCACACAAAAAATAAAAGCAAGACAGTGAACCACACTACCAGAGAAAATAACCACAAAGGAAGACAGTAAGAAAGAAGAATTAGAAAACAACCAGAAAACAGGTAACAAAATGACCGTAGGAAGTCTTTACCTATTAATAATAGCATTGGATATAGATGGACTAAACTCTCCAATTAAAAAACATAGACTGGTTGAATGGATAAAAATAAAAAGAATAAACTACATACTGCCTACAAGAAACTCACCTCACCAGCCGGACGCAGTGGCTCACACTTGTAATCCTAGCACTTTGGGAGGCCGCGGCAGGTGGATCACGAAGTCAGGAGATCAAGACCATCCGAGGTAACATGCTGAAACCCCGGCTCTACTGAAAATACAAAAAATTAGCCAGGCACGGTGGCAGGCACCTGTAGTCCCAGCTACTCGTAAGGCTGAGGCAGGATAATGGGGTGAACCCAGGAGGCAGAGCTTGCAGTAAGCCGAGATTGTGCCACTGTACTCCAGCCTGGGCGGCAGAGTGAGACTCCGTCTCAAAAAAATAAATAAATAATAAATAAAATAAAAAAGAAACTCACCTCACCTATAAAGACACACATAGATTGAAAGTGAAGGATGGAAAAAAATATTTCATGCAAATGAAAACCAAAACAGAGCAGGAGTAGCTATCATTACATCAGATAAAATAGACAAAGTCAAAAACTGTAAAAAGAGATAAAGAAGGTCATTATATAATGATATAGGGGTCAACTCAGCAAGAGGATATATGGTTGCAAATATATATGCATCCAACACTGAGGCATCCAGATATATAAAGCAAAAATCCTTCGAGCTAGAGAGAGACAGACCTAAACACAAGAATAGTAGAACATTTCAACACCCCACTTTCAAAACTAGATAGATCTTTCAGACAGAAAAATCAACAAAGAAACCAAAATTAGGCTGGGTATGGTGGCTCACATCTGTAATCCAGCACTTTTGGAGGCCAAGGCGGGTGGATCACTTGAGGTCAGGAGTTCAAGACCAGCCTGGCCAACATGGCGAAACCCTGTCTCTACTAAAAACACAAAAATTAGCTGGACGTGGTAGCAGGTGCCTGGAATCCCAGCTACTCGGGAGGCTGAGGCAGGAGAATTGCTTGAACCCAGGAGGCGGAGGTTGTAGTGAGCTGAGATCATGCCATTGCATTCCAGCCTGGGCAACAAGAGCAAGACTCCATCTCAAAAAAAAAAAAAAAAATAACAAAACCACAACAACAACAAAAAAAAAAAACAAAAAGCTTTGATGAAATAAATGGAAGAGGACATTAAAATAGAAAAATGTTTTATGCTCATAGATTAGAATATTGTTAAAATGACAATACTTCCTAAAACAATTTACAGATCAATGTAATCCCTATCAAACTACCAATGACATTCTTCACAAAAATAGAAAGAGCAATCCTAAAATTTATATGGAACCATAAAGACCCCAAATAACAAAAGCAATCCTGAACAAAAATAGAGGAATCACACTACATGACTTCAAAATTTATTACAAAGTATAGTCACCAAAACAGCATGAGGTACTGGCATAGAAACAAACATATAGACCAGTAAAACAGAATAGAGAACCCAGAAATAAATCCACACATTTGCAACAACTCATTATTGAGAAAGGCACCAAAAACATACAATTGGGAAAGGACAGTCTTTTCAATAAATGGTATTGGGAATACTAGATAACTCTATGTAAAAGAATGCAACGAGACCTATGTCTCTCACCATTCATTAAAATAAATTGAAAATGGATTAAATAGTTGATTCTAAGACCTGAAACTATGAAACTACTGGAAAAAAACATTGGGGAATTGCTCCAGTACATTCATCTGGGCAAAGATTTTTTTTCTGTAAAACCTGAAAAGCACAAGTGACCAAAGCAAAACAGAAAACTGGATTATGTCAAGCTAAAAAGTTTCCGTAAAACAAAGGAAACAATGAACAATGTGAAGAGACAACTCACAGAGGCCAGGAGCAGTGGCTCACACCTGTAATCCCTGTACTCTGGGAAGCTGAGGCAGGCAGATCGCTTGAGCCTAGGAGTTTGAAATTAGCCTGGATAACATAGCAAAACTTTGTCTCTACAAAAAATTACCCAGGCATGCGGGCACACACCTGTAGTCCCAGCTACCTGAGAGGCTGAGGTGGGAGGATCACCTGAGCCCAGAAGGCTGAGACTACAATAAGCTGAGATCACACCACTGCCCTCCAGCCTGGGCAACAGAGTGAGACCCTGTCTCAAAAAAAAAAAAAAAAAAAAAAAGCGGAGAGACAGAGAGATAATCCATGGAATGGAGGAAAATATCTGCAAACTATCCATCTGTCAAGGGACTAATAATCAGAATATGTAACGAACTGAAACAGCTCAATAGCAAAAAGTAATAATCATCTGATTTTAAAATGGTCAAGGGATTTGAACAGACATTTCTCAAAAGAAGACATACACATAGCAAACAGGTATATGAAAAAAATGCTTAACATCACTAGTCATCAGAGATATGCACATCAAAACCACAATGCAATATCATTTCACCATAATGAGACCCCGTCTCTATGTAAAAAAAAAAAAAATGGCCGGGCGCAGTGGCTCACGCCTGTAATCCCAGTACTTTGGGAGACTGAGGTGGGCGGATCATGAAGTCAAGAGATTGAGACCATCCTGGCCAACATGGTGAAACCCCATCTCTACTAAAAATGCAAAAAGTAGCTGGGCGTGGCGGCACACACCTGGAGTCCCAGCCATTCAGGAAGCTGAGGCAAGGGAATCACTTGAACCTGGGAGGCGGAGGTTGCAGTGAGCTGAGATCACACAGCTGCACTCCAGCCTGGCGACAGAGCAAGACTCCGTCTCAAAAATTAATTAATTAATTAAATATATAAAATAAATAAAACAAAAAATTAGCGGGGCATGGTTGTGGGTGCCTGTAGTCCCAGGTACTCAGAAGGCTGAAGCAGGAGGATTGCTTGAGCCTAGAAGTTTGAGGCTGCAGTGAGCTGTGATTGCACCACTGCACTCTAGCCTGGGTAAGTGCAGAATGAGGCCCTGCCTCTATTTTAATTTTTTTTAATTAATAAAAAAGAATAGGCCAGGCACGGTGACGCCTGTAATCTTAGCACTTTGGGAGGCCGAGGGGGGCGGATCACCTGAGGTCAATAGTTCGAGACCAACATGGCGAAACCCCGAATCCACTAAAAATACAAAAACTAGCTGGGCACAGTGGCAGTGGCCTGTAATCCCAGCTACTCAGGAGACTGAGGCAGGAGAATCGCTTGAACCCAGGAGGTGGAGGTTGCAGTTAGCCAAGATCGCACCATTGTGCTCCAGCTTGGGCAACAAGAGTGAGACTCCATCTCAAAGAAAAAAAAAAGCCATTTTGGCCGGTGGCCATGAGAACATGCTGTGTGGCTGATAAGTGAAGGCAAGAGCTGATTTGGCCTCTGCACTCCCCTCCTCAAGGTGATAATTTTCTCCAGAAGAGCTGGATATTCTTTCGCACAGTTATAGCACACGAATTAATGAGAATTGCTATTGTCAACCATGACAAATGTAAACCTAAGAAATGTCAACGGGAATGCAAAAAGAGTTGTCCTGTAGTTCAGATGGGAAAATTATGCACAGAAGTTACACCCCAGAGCAAAGTTCTGAAACTCTTTGTATTGGTTGTGGTATCTGTATTAAGAAATGCCCCTTTGGTGCCTTATCAATTGACAATTTACCAAGCAACTTGGAAAAAGAAACCACACATCGATATTGTGCCAATGTCTTCAAACTTCACAGGTTGCCTATCCCTCGTCCAGGTGAAGTTTTAGGATTAGTTGGAACTAATGGTATTGGAAAGTCAACTGCTTTAAAATTTTTTTACAGGAAAACAAAAGCCAAACCTTGGAAAGTATGACGATCCTACTGATTGGCAAGAGATTTTGACTTATTTCCGTGGATCTGAATTACGGAATTACTTTACTGAGATTCTAGAAGATGACCTAAAAGCCATCATCAAACCCCAATATGTACATCAGATTCCTAAGCCTGCAAAGGGGACAGTGGGATCTATTTTGGACCGAAAAGATGAAACAAAGACACAGGAAATTGTATGTTAGCAGCTTGATTTAACCCACCTAAAAGAACGAAATGTTGAAGATCTTTCAGGAGGACAGTTGCAGAGATTTGCCTGGGCTGTCATTTGCATACAGAAAGCTGATATTTTCATGTTTGATGAGACTTCTAGTTACCTAGATGTCAAGCAGCATTTAAAGGCTATTACTCTACAATCTCTAATAAATCCGGATAGATATATCATTGTGGTGGAATATGACCTAAGTGTATTAGACTATCTCTCTGACTTCATCTGCTATTTATATGGTGTACCAAGTGCCTATGGAGTTGTCACTATGCCTTTTAGTGTAAGAAAGGACATAAACATTTTTTTGGATGGCTATGTTCCAACAGAAAACTTGAGATTCAGAGATGCATCACTTGTTTTTAAAGTGGCTGAGACAGCAAATGAAGAAGAAGTCAAAATGACGTGTATGTATAAATATCCAAGAATGAAGAAAAAATGGGAGAGTTTGAGCTAGCAATTGTAGCTGGAGAGTTTACAGATTCTGAAATCATGGTGATGCTGGGGGAAAATGGAATGGGTAAAACGACATTTATCAGAATGCTTGCTGGAAGACTTAAACCTGATAAAGGAGGAGAAGTACCAGTTCTAAATGTCAGTTATAAGCTACAGAAAATTAGTCCAAAATCAACTGGAAGTGTTCGCCAGTTACTACATGAAAAGACAAGAGATGCTTATACTCATTCACAATTTGTGACTAATGTAATGAAGCCTCTGCAAATTGAAAACATCATCAATCAAGAGGTGCAGACGTTATCGGGTGGTGAACTATAGCGAGTAGTTTTAGCCCTTTGTTTGGGCAAATCTGCTGATGTCTATTTAATTGATGAACCATCTGCATGTTTGGATTCTAAGCAAAGACTGATGGCAGCTTGAGTTGCCAAACGTTTCATACTTCATGCAAAAAAGATAGCCTTTATTGTGGAACATGACTTCATCATGGCCACCTATCTAGCGGATCATGTCATCATTTTTGATGGTGTTCCATCTACTAAGAACACAGTTGCAAACAGTCCTCAAACCCTTTTGGCTGGCATGAATACATTTTTCTCTCAGCTTGAAACTACATTCAGAAGAGATCCAAACAACTATAGGCCATGAATAAATAAATTTAATTCAATTAAGGATGTAGAACAAAAGAAGAGTGGAAACTACTTTTTCTTGGATGATTAGATAGAATTTGAGAATATTGATAAGCCACTTATTAAAAAGAATATTTACTAGAATTTTTGTCATATAAAACTCAAATCAGGATTTTATGCCCCACATACTCTGGAGCTTGATTTTATGCCCCACATACTCTGGAATTTACTGAATATAACATCAAAGCCAGTAGGGTTCTAACTTGTAGTCAAAACACAAAAAAATGCCACTTTTCTGTTCCTGATGAGGCCCTTTTATGCATAATATTCTAAAGTCATTTCAAGCTATACAAATTACCTCCAAGTTTTCATGATGTATGGGAAGATTTTCAGTAGGTATATTATATTCACATACCAAACGCTGACCAGTGTTGCTCCATTTTTTAAATCTTGAACCGGGTTTCTGTATTTACCTGGTTTGCCAAGTATGCCAGTGTAATGAAACTGCCCTCATTTTAAAAGCTGGTCAGAGATTTCACTGACTGGCATTTGATAAATAAACCTCAGGATTATGTTTGTTATTTGTTTACAGTCTTTGCCCTATATTATCAGTACACGGCTTCTGAGGAAGACTGCATAGTATAAAACACCACTAGTGCCAAAATATGTGTTTTTAAATTGTTTTTCATCTTTTTTGGTGCTTTTGAATATGTTTAGCAGAAACCAATTCTGTTCCCTTCCTCCCAAAAAAACCCTAACTTTACTCTGAATTTTTTAGCTTTTGCATTCCATAAGGTTCTGTATTCAGTCATTCTCTGGGTAATGTCATTTTTTTACACATATAATCACTGATCGAGATTTAGGAAAAAGCATTTCCTTTCTCTTCTTCTTCTTAGGAAAAAACATTTCTAAAGAACATTTGCTTCCCTTACAACTATAGACTCGAAATCTTTAAAGATGGTGCCTAAGCATGTATGTATTTTTTAAAAGTTCCACAGATTTTTCCAGTGGGCACCCAAGGATTATAAACCACTTCCCTAAAGGCAACATTAGTGCAAAAGTGCCTAGATAGCAATACAAAGTATCCCTTGGTACCACATATATTCATTTATGAGTTTGGATATAGAACGCATTATCTAAACCTTTTTTTAGTTCTAAAAACCCATCCAAATTTCTTGAGTTCCTGAATTTTGAACAGGATTACCTGTAGCCTGGAGCCACTTTAAGTTGTACTTCTGACAAAACTGGAATTAACTCATGAGTGAGGAAAAGGGTTTACTAAATAAATGACTGGGGCAAGCAAAATTGAGGGGGAAATTAGAAAGTATTTCTCAAACTTTAAGAGCTACTTGAAATAATAGAAGTCCTGATTAATATGCACATAATGACTAGAAAGTATGGTTTAACTGAATCCCATTATGCCTTTTAAAAAATAATTTATGTGAGTAATCCATAAATACATGTTGTAAAAAATTCAAATATACAGAATGAAATAAAAAATGATCTCCCTTTATTACCCTCCCAAAGGTTACCAGCATTTGAATTTAATAATGTATATTCTTTTAGGATTTTTCATGTGCACTTACCTAAGTGTGAATATATAAAGAGTTTGTTTTGTACACAAATAGGATAATATAAAATAAATAATGCCTACTTTTAAGGATAGGTTAAATTTGTGAATGATTAAGTTCAAATATATTGAATAAAATAAGCAAAAGCTATTAAAAAAAGCAGAATTAAATGAAATAGAGACAAAAAAACAATACAAAGGATCAATGAAACAAAATGTTGGTTTTTTGAAAACATACACAAAATTGATAAACTCGGCTAGACTAATCAAGAAAACAAGGAAGAAGACCTAAATAATCAAAATTGGGGGGAGAAAGGAGACACTACAACTGATTCCACACATATACAAACTATTATTAGAGACTATAACAAGCCACTATATGCTAAGAAATGGAAGGAGATGGAAAATTTTTGGACACACAACCACCAGGATTGAACTGCAAAGAAATAGAAAACCTAAACAGACTAATAATGAGGAATGAGATTGAATCAGTAATTTAAAAAAACTCCCAACAAAGGAAAGTCCAGGACCAGATGGCATTGCTGCTGAATTGTATCAATCGTATACAGAACAAAGTACACCAATTCTTCCCAAACTATTCCAAGGAAATTGAGAGAAGGAAGTACTTTCTAACTCATCCTGTCAGATCAGCATAACCCTGATACCAAAACCAGACAAGGACATCACAAAAAAAGACTATGGGCTGAGATATCTGATAAACATAGAGTCAACAATCCTTAACAAAATATTATCATATTGAATCCAAAAACACATTAAAAAGATATTTAGACAGATACCATGATCACATGGGATTCATCCAGCTGATGCAATAATGGTTCAACATATGCAAATCAATGAAAACATTATAAGACCAGGTGTGGTGGCTCACACCTGTAATCCCAGCACTTTTGGAGGCTGTGGTGGGAGGATTCCTTGAGGCCGAGAGCTTGAGATAAGCCTGGGCAGCATGGTGACACCATCTCTACAAAAAATTTAAAAATTAGCTGGACGTAATGATGCATGCCTGTAGTCCCAGCCAGTTAGGAGGCTGAGATGGGAGGTCGAGGCTGCAGTAAGTTTTCATCATACCACTGCAGCCTGGGTGATATCCTGCTTCAAAAAAGAAACAAAAGGTCAACATCACTTATCATCAGGAAAATGCAAATCAAAACCACAATGAGATAACATCTTACCCCAGTTACAATGGTCATTATTGAAAAGAAAAAAAAAAATAACACACCAGGCATGGTAGCTCACGCCTGTAATCCCAGCACTTTGGGAGGCCGAGGTGGGTGGATCATTTGAGGTCAGGAGTTCTAGACCAGCCAGCCAACATGGTGAAACCCTATCTCTACTAAAGATACAAAAATTAGCTGGGTGTAGTGGCAGGCAACTGTAATCTCAGCTACTCAGTAGGCTGAGGCAGGAGAATCGCTTGAATCCAGGAGGCAGGGGTTGGAGTGAGCCAAGATGGCACCACTGCACTCCAGCCTGGGGTACAGAGTGAGAATCCATCTCAAAAAGGAAAAAAAAAAGTTATGGTACAAACATACAGTTAGATAGTAGGTAGTGTTCAATAGCCCAGTAGGGTGACTATGTTTAACAACAATATATTGTATATTTCAAAATTGCAAGAAGGGAAGATTTGAAATGTTCCCAACACCAAGAAATGATAAATGTTTGAGGTGAGGGATATCTTAAGTACCCTAACTTGATCATTACACATTCTATGCATATATCAAGATATCAGTTACTTCATAAATATGTACAAATATTAGTATCAATTAAAGAAAAATAGCCAGATATGGTGGTGCATGCATACCATCTACTTGGTAGGCTGATGCAGGAGGATCACTTGAGCCCAGGAGTTCAAGGTCAGCCTGGGCAACATAGCAAGACTCCATCTCTAAAAAATAATAATAAAATAAACAAATAAATAAAAATAAAATGAATGAAACTGAGATGAAAAAGAATACATTATAACTGATGCCACAGACACATAAAGGATTATTAAAGAATATTATAAACAACTGCATGCTAACAAATTGGACAACTATATATATATATGGACACATGCAAACTACCAAGATCAAATCATGAAGAAATAGAAAACTTAAACAGACCAATAAAAAGCAACAAGATTAAAACCATAATAAAAAGTCTGCCAATAAAGAAAAGCCCAGGACCAGATGCCTTCACTGATAAATTCTACCAAGCTTGTAAAGAAATAATACCAGTTCTACTCAGACTATTCCAGAAAATTAATAAGAAGGTACTGCTTCCTCTGTGAGGCCAGCTTTACCCTGATACCAAAACCTAACAAAGACACAATAATAAAAGAAAACTATATTCTACTACCCCTGAGAAACATAGTCAACAATCCCCAACAAAATATACTAACAAACTAAATTAAATTAAAAATAAATATTAAATGAATTAATATTAATATTATTAGACAGTCTCTTCACTAATAATTACTTATTAAATTAAGAATTGATATGTAAAAGATCAAGTGAGATTGATCCCAGGGAAGCAAAGATGGTTCAATATATGCAAACCAATAAACATGATATACCACATTGACAGAATCAAAGACAAAAACCATATGATCATTTCAATAGATGCTGAAAAAGCATTGAATAAAATTCAACATCCCTTCATGATAAAGACTCTTAACAAACTGAGTATGGAAGGAACACACCTCAAACAATAAAGGCAATATATGACAAACCCACAGCTAACATCATACTGAATGGACAAAAATTGAAAGTCTTTCCTTGAAGATCTGGAACAAGACAAGGGTGCCCATGTTTGCCAGTTTTATTCAACTGGACGGCCTAGCCAGAGCAATTAGACCAGAGAAAGAAATAAGGAACACTCACATTGGAAAGGAAGAAGTCACACTGTCCTTCCTTGCAGATAACATTATCTTATTTCAAGAAAAAACTAAAGATACCACAAAAAAAGTTTTAGGACTGATAAATTTCGTAAAGTTTGCAGATACAAAGAGCAACATATAAAAATCAGTAGCATTTCTGTATGCCAGCGGTGAGCAATCTGAAAAAGAAATCAAGAAGCAATCCCATTTTACGATAGCTACAAAAATAAAATAAAATACCTAAGAATCAATTTAACCAAAGAAATCAAAGATCTCTACAATGATAACTATAAAACATTAATGAAAGAAATTGAAGAGGACACAAAAAAAATGGAAAGATAAATGATGCTCATGAATTGGAAGAGTTAATATTGTTGAAATGTTCATACCACCCAAAGTAACCTACAGGCTCAATGCAATCCCTATCAAAATACCAATGATATTTTTATACAAATAGAAAAAGCTACCTTTTTTTTTTTTTTTAAGACAGAATTTTCCTCTGTCACCCAGGTTGCAGTGCAGTGGCGTGATGTCGGCTCACTGGAACCTCCGCCTCCAGGTTCAAGCAATTCTCCTGCTCAGCCTCCTGAGTAGCTGGGACTATATGCGTGCACCACCATGCCTGACTAATTTTTGTATTTTTAGTAGAGACGGGGTTTTACCATGTTGGTCAGGCTGGTCTCAAACACCTGATGTCAAGTGATCCTCCAGACTTGGCCTCCCAAAGTGCTGGGATTACAGGCGTGAGCCACCACGCCAGACCAGATTGTTACAAATTTTAATCTTAAAATTTTTATAGAACCATAGTAGATTCTGAATAGCCAAAGTAATTCTGAGCAAAAAGAACAAAGCCAGAGACATTACACTACCTGATTTCAGTAGTATGCTACATATACTACAAGGCTATAGTAATCAAATCAGCATGGTACTGGCATAAAAACATACACATAGACCAATGGAACAGAATAGAGAACCCAGAAATAAAGCCACACATTGTAGCCATCTCATTTTCAACAAAGGTGCCAAAAATTTACACTGGGGAAAGGGTAGTCTCTTCAATAAATGGTGCTCAGAAAACTGATATCCACGTGCTTAAAAATAAAACTAGACCCCTATATCTCATCATACACAAAAATAAACTCAAAATGGCTTCGAGAGCTGATTCTAAGACCTGAAACTACAAAACTACTAGAACACATGGGGGAAATGCTCCAGAACACTGGTCTGAGCAAGACTTTTTTGTATGTAAGACCTCAAATGCGCATGCAACAAAAACAAAAATAGACAAACAGGACTATCTTAAACTAAAAAGCTTTGGCACAGCAAAGGAAACAATTAACAAAGTGAAGAGACAACCTACAGAATGGGAAAAATATCTGCAAACTGGCTGGGTGCAGTGACTCACATCTGTAATCCCAGCACTTTCGGAGGCCAAGGCAAGAGGATGGCTTGTGGCCAGGTGTTCAAGGCCAGGATGGGCAACACAGTGAGACCGTGTCTTTACAAAATAATTAACTAATTTTAAGAATTAAAAGAATATTTGTAAACTATCCATCTATCAAGGGATTAATAATCAGAATATACAAGGAGTTCATGCAACTCAATAGCAAAAATAAACAAATAATTCATTTTAAAAATGGGCAACAGATCTGAATAGACATTTCTCAAAGGAAGATGTATAAGGGTATGGTGGCGCATGCCTGTAGTTTCAGCTACTCATCAGGCTGAGGTGGGAGGATCTCTTAAGCCAGACGTTCAAGTTCAACCTGGGCAATATAGCAAGACCCTATCTCTAAAAATAAATAAATGATATACAAATGGCCAACAGGTATACGAAAAGAAATACTCAACATCACTAATCATATCAGGCAAACACAAATCAAACCACAATGAGATATCTCACCCCAGTAAAATGGCTATTATCAAAAAGATCAAAAATAACAAATGCTCAGCACCATAGGAAAGGTTTAAAAAAAAAAAAAAAAAAAAAAAAGGAGAAGCAGCAGCCAGGCGCGGTGGCTCAGGTCTGTAATCCCAGCACTTTGGGAGGCCGAGGCAGGCACATCACAAGGTCAGGAGTTCGAGACCAGCCTGGCCAAGATGGTGAAACCCTGTCTCTACTAAAAATACAAAAATTAGCCAGGCGTGGTGGCGGGTGCCTATGATCCCAGGGACTCGGGAGGCTGAGGCAGAGAATTGCTTGAATCCAGGAGGCGGAGGTTGCAGTGAGCCGAGATCATGCCATTGCACTCCTGCCTGGGCGAAAGAGCAAGATTCTGTCTCAAAAAAAGAAAAGAAAAGAAGAGAACAGATGCTAACAAGGAGAAGAGGAGCACTTCTACCCTGTTGGTGGGAATGTAAAATAGTACAGCCACTGTGGAAAACAGTACAGAGGAGGTTCCTCAAAAACTAAAAAGGGAACCACCAGATGATCTAGCAATTCCACTGCTGGTTATATACCCAAAACAAAGGAAATCAGCATTCCAAAGAGATATCTGCACTTGCATGTTTATTGCAGCATATTCACAATAGCCAACGAATGGAATCTTAATCTAAGACAGTTCATCAATGGATGAATGTAAAAAGAAAATGTGGGTATTTAAAAAAAGAGACAGAAATGAAAATGTGATATATACATATATATGAATATTATTCAGCCATAATAAAGAATAAACTCCTGCCAGTTGAAGCAACATGGATGAAACTGGAGGATGTTATGTTAAGTGAAATAAGCCAGGCATAGAAAGACAAATATTGCATGTTCTCATTCATATGTGAGGGCTAAAAATTTGATCTTATGGAGGTAGAGAATAGAATCGTGGTTACAGAGACCAGGAAGGGTAGGAGGAAGGGGGAATGAAGAGAGGTTAGGTAATGGGTACGAAAATACAGTTAGATAGAAGGAATAATTTCTAATATTCGATAGAATAGTAGGCTGACTATAGTTAATAATAATTTATCATATATTTCAAAATAGCTAGAAGAGAAGATTTGGAATGTTTTTAACACAGAGAAATGATAAACATGTGAAGTGATAGTCCAATTACCCTGATTTGATCATTACATATTGTATGCGTGTGTCAAAATACCATATGTACTGCATAAATATGTACAACTATTGTGTATAAATAAATAAATAAAAACTAAATCTCGGGATGTTTCTTCAAAAAAGAAAAATCTGTTTCAGGCATGCATTGGAGGACACAACGATAAATGAGGCACAATCGTTTACACTCAAGGACCTTGCAGTCTGGAAGGTACCCTGAGAAACCTATTCTATAGCCCTATGGAAGACAAGATTTCCTGTTGGCCAGGTGCGGTGGCTCACATCTGTAACCCCAGCACTTTGGGAGGCTGACTTGTTTGAGGTGGGTGGATCACGAGGTCAGGAGTTTGAGACACCCCTGGGCAATATGGTGAAACCCCATCTCTACTAAAAAATACAAAAATTAGCTGGGCATGGTGGTGTGCACCTGTAGTCCCAGCTACTCAAGAGACTGAGGCAGGTGAATCGTTTGAACCCGAGAGGCGGAGGTTGCAGTGAGCGGAGATTGTGCCACTGCACTCCAGCCTGGGTAACAGAGTGAGATTCCATCTCAAAAAAAAAAAAAAAAAAAAAAGGTTTCCTGTCATTTGCATTCCTTCTTTTACAAATTCATTAATCATGTCAAAATAAAGAAAGTAAAGTTAGCCAGGCGCAGTGGCTCACACCTGTAAGCCTAGCACTTTGAAAAATTAAGGAGTTGGAAAACAGCCTGGGCAACATGTGGAAATCCCATCTCTAACAACAACAACAAAAATTGCTAAACTAGCCAAGCATGGTGACGTGCACCTGTAGTCCCAGCTACTCAAGAGGCTGAGGTGGAAGGATGCCATGAGCCCAGGAGGTGGAGCCATAATCGTGCCGCTGCACTCCAGCCCGGGTGACAGAGTCACACCTTGTCTCAAAAAAATAAATAAATAAAAATAAAGTGAATCTGAAAATACACATCTCTAGCAAACTCTCACTTCTAAGAATGTGTTTCCTTTATATGACCACATAAATGATACTTTGAAGAATTCTTTCTTGAATCTTGCCCGGAATCAAAACCAATTTCATCAGCATATAATTTGAGAGCTCCAGCTTCTCCTATTAGAAATTGCCTCTGTATTTGTTAATATCCGACCTTGATTTCATTCTCCTTGATTTTCAAATAAAAGAATATCTGTTCATCTACTCATTCAGGGCTCTCTGAGTAAGCTGAGATCTAATTCACGTAGGCCTGATAATTGAAAATTATTTAGATCACTGTACAATTTATATATTCTCACACTTCTCACCCATTTTGGGCTCCAGTTCCTTCTGACCCACTTTTGTTTTACCTTTTTCAGTATCCAGACCATTTTCTTTGACACAGAAGACAGACTCAAAGGGTTATGCTTCCTCTGTCACTTGTTCACACTACACAGCCCAAGCATCAGACCTAGGTCTTCTTTTGTCTTCTTCAGCTAAATGTGATCTTTTTTTCTTCTGAGATAGAGTCTTACTCTGTCACCCAGGCTGGAGTGCAGTGGTGTGATCTTGGCTCACTCCAATTGCCGCCTCCTGGGTTCCAGTGATTCTGCCTCAGCCTCCCGAGTAGCTGGCACTACAAGCACACGCCACCACTCCTGGCTAATTTTTGTGTTTTTGGTAGAGACAGGGTTTCACCATGCTGGCCAGGCTGGTCTCAAACTCCTGACCTAAGATGAT
The DNA here is from genome assembly GCF_003255815.1 of Theropithecus gelada. Lineage (NCBI taxonomy): Eukaryota > Metazoa > Chordata > Mammalia > Primates > Cercopithecidae > Theropithecus > Theropithecus gelada. The sequence continues at coordinate 89,280,806 of NC_037670.1, forward strand.
CCACACACCTTGGCCTCCCAAAGGGGTGGGATTACAGGCATGGATCACCACGCCTGGCCTAAAAAACTGTTTTATTTGTCGTTAGTGGCTTTGCAATTCTCCCTGCATTTGAGCTGTAGTATTCCTCATGCCATTTTTACAGATTTGTGGAACTCTCTCTATTCATCTTTAGTCACATTTCCTTATTTCTGTCATGCATATATTTTCTATTAATATCCAAACTAACTAGAAAATGCTGCATACTATCACAGTGGCTTTTTCAGACATCTCCTTTTACTCTTCTTCACTGAGGTCCTTTTAAATTATGTGATCAGAATTGACTATTTCAGGGCAACCCAATCCTCTTGATCATGGCACATCTAGCACAGTGCAGAGCAAATAATAGGAACTTACTAAATATTTAATGAATGACAATAAATGAAAGAAAATCTCATTCCAATGAATTTTTTTTTCCTTGAGACCAAATCTCACTCTGTTGCCCAGGCTGGAGTGCAATGGTGCGATCTTGGCTCACTGCAGTCACTGCCTCCCAGGTTCAAGCAATTCTCCTGCCTCAGCCTCCTGAGTAGCTGGGACTACAGGTGCCCCCCACCATACTCGGCTAATTATTGTATTTTTAGTAGAGACGGGGTTTCACCAGGTTGGCCAGGGTGGTCTCGAACTCCTAACCTCAGGTGATCCACCCACCTTGGCCTCCCAAAGTGCTGGGATTACAGGCGTGAACCGCTGTACGAGGCCATCATTCCAATGAATTATGCCTCTCCTTTCTTTGAACTCATTTTTTCTTTTTTTGAGACAGGGTCTCACTCTGTCATCCAGGCTATAGTGCAGTGGCATGATCATAGCTCACTGAAGCCTTGAACTCCTGGACTCAAGTGATCCTCCCACCTCAGTCTCCTGAGTAGCTGGGACTACAGGTGTGTGCCACCAAGCCCAGATAATTGTTTAAAACTTTTTAAAGAGATGAGGGTCTTGCTATGTTGTCCAGGCTGGCCTGGGACACCTGGCCTAAAGTGACCCTCCCACCTCAGCCACCCAAGTAGCTGGGATTACAGGTGCAAGCCACCCATACCCAGCTCTCCGAATTTTTAAAAATCTGAATGTTTTCATAATCTTCAAGACATAGCTGGCTATTCCTATTATAAAAAATCACATACTAAAATGAGCCAGGCATGGTGGCATGCGCCTATAGTCCAGCTACTTGGGAGGCTGAGGCAGGAGAATCACTTGAACCTGGGAGGCAGAGGTTGCAGTGAGCCGGGATCGTGCCACTGGCCTAGGCAACGGAGCAAGAGTCTGTCTCAAAAAAAAAAAAAAAAAAAAAAATTATGATGGCTGTAGAATCATTTTCTCCCCATGTTCCTGTCACTTTTACTTCAGTGAATTTCAGTTTTTGGTTTTGGGGGTTTTTTTTGTTTGGTTTTTGGGTTTGTTTTTGTTTTTTTTTTTTGAGACGGAGTCTGGCCCTGTCGCCCAGGCTGGAGTGCATTGGTGGGATCTCGGCTCACTGCAAGCTCCGCCTCCCAAGTTCAAGCAATTCTCCTGCCTCAGCCTCCCAAGTAGCTGGGACTACAGGCACACACCACCACACCTGGCTAATTTTTGTATTTTTAGTAAAGATGGGGTTTCACTATGTTGGTCAGGCTGGTCTGAACTCCTGACCTCAGGCAATCCATCTGCCTCAGCCTCCCAAAGTGCTGGGATTATAGGTGTGAGCCACCACACCCAGCCATGAATTTCAGTTTTAAAGTACATGCATCTGTCTGTGTTTGTCACTAGTGAAGACGTCATTCAGTGCTGTGGGATCCCCTCTGAAAAACTCTTTGGAGGCCAGGAGTCGTGGCTCATTCCTGTAACCCCAGCACTTTGGGAGGCCGAGGTGGGCGGATCACGAGGTCAGGAGATCAAGACCATCCTGGCTAACATGGTGAAACCCCGTATCTACTAAAAACACAAAAAATTAGCCTGGCGTGGCGGCAGGCACCTGTAACCCCAGCTACTTGGGAGGCTGAGGCAGGAGAATGGCCTGAACCCGGGAGGTGGAGCTTGCAGCGAGCCCAGATCACGCCACTGCACTCCAGCCTGGCCGACAGAGCAAGAGTACGTCTCAGAAAATGAGAAAGAGAAATTGCGAAGAAGAAGGAGAAGGAGGAGAAGGAGAAGGGGAGGAGGAGGAGGAGGAGGAGGGAGGAAGCAGAGGAGGAGGAGGAGGAGGAGGAGGAGGAGGAGGAGGAGGAGGAGGCCGGGCACAGTGGCTCAAGCCTGTAATCCCAGCACTTTGCGAGGCTGAGACCGGTGGATTACGAGGTCAGGAAATTGAGACCATCCTGGCCAACATGGTGAAACCTGATCTGTACTAAAAATACAAAAATTAGCCACATGTGGTAGCATGTGCCTGTAGTCCTAACAACTCAGGAGGCTGAGGCAGGAGAATAGCTTGAACCTGGGAGGCGGAGGTTGCAGTGAGCCAAGATCATGCCACTCCACTCCAGCCTAGGCAACAGAGCAAGACTCCATCTAAAAAATAATAATAATAAAGGAAAAGAAGGAGGCCGGACATGGTGGCTCACACCTGTAATTCCAGCTTTTGGGAGGGCAAGGTAGGAGTATCCCTTGAGCCCAGGAGTTCAAGACCAGCCTGGGCAACATGGTGAAACCCTGTCTGTCTCTACCAAAAATTCAAAAGAAATTAGCTGAGTGTGGTGGTGTGCACCTGTAAGTCCCAGCTACTTAAAAGAATGAGGCAGGAGGATTCTTTGAGCCCAGGTGTTCATAGCAGTGAGCTATGATCACACCACTGCACTCCAATCCAGGTGAAAGAGTGGGACCCTGTCTCTATTTACAAAATTAAGTTGTGACTAAATGTTGCCATGAACTCACAAGTTCTATTTTTGGGAAAGTTAGGAAAGACAGACAAACCCCTCTCCCTGCTTCTGCCAACCTTTGCTGAACATTAGCCCAGCTGTCTCCAGAGGTGCCATGCCTGTGCTGTGGGCAAAACCCATCAGGGACTACTTGCAGCCAGCTCTGAGCTCAGAGCCATGAAGACTATGTAGGAGCTTGAAAACGTGATGGGTAATGTCTGGATATTGCTATGCATTTTATTTGCTAGGGAATTAAGGGAACATGAATTCTGCTAATCATTCTCCATCGCTTCCATTCTTCAATCTCTGTCTCATTGCAATTAAGAGAACCAAAGTGCATCCCTGCCCAAGAGGGCAGGCAAACACAATTTAGGTAGCCCTTAAAACTTTATTATGTAATATTAAAGGAAGTTAGGGTTACTAATTGTTCCAAAATTGTATGTTTTTCCACCTTGTATATAACTTTGATATTTTAGATGAAATTCCTAAAAACATAGCCTTATTTCAATGCCAGAGATAAGTCCTTTATAACATTTTTTAATTTCTTTTTTTTTTGAGACGGAGTCTTGCTCTGTTGCCCAGGCTGGAGTGCAGTGGCCGGATCTCAGCTCACTGCAAGCTCTGCCTCCCGGGTTCACGCCATTCTCCTGCCTCAGCCTCCCGAGTAGCTGGGACTACAGGCGTCCGCCACATCGCCCGGCTAGTTTTTTGTTATTTTTTTAGTAGAGACGGGGTTTCACCATGTTAGCCAGGATGGTCTCGATCTCCTGACCTCGTGATCCACCCGTCTCGGCCTCCCAAAGTGCTGGGATTACAGGCTTGAGCCACCGCGCCCGGCCTAACATTTTTTAATTTCAATAGCTTTAGGGGTACAAGTGGTTTCTGGTTACATGGATTAATTGTGGAATGGTGAAGTCTAGACGTTTAGTGCACAGGTCACCTGAATAGTGTACATTGTACCCAATAGGTCATTTTTCATCCCTCACGCGCCTTCAACATCCCCTAATTCTGTCTACAATGTCCATCTGTATGATGCCATAGATAAATATTGCAATTAAAAATATGTGCTGCTGGCCGGGTACAGAGGCTCACGCCACACCTGTAATCCCAGCACTTTGGGAGGCCGAGATGGGTGGATCACCTAAGTTAAGGAGTTCAAGACCAGCCTGGCCAACATGGTGAAACCCAGGCTCTACTAAAAATACAAAAATTAGCCAGGCTTGGTGGTGGGCACCTATAATCCCAGCTACTCTGGAGGATGAGGCAAGAGAATCGCTTGGACCCAGGAGGCAGAGGTTGCAGTGAGCTGAAATTGCACCAGTGCACTCCAGCCTGGGCAACAGAACAAGACTCTTAAAAAAAAAAAAAAAAAAAAGGTGCTGTTACTGTTATAGTGTATGATTCCATTTACCTGAAATCCCCAGAACAGGTAATCCATAGAGACATAAAGTACATTAGTACTTGTCAGAAGATGCGGGAGGCTTGCAAGTGACTGAATGAGTATAAGATTTCCTTTTGGTTTAATGTAAATATTCCAGAATTAGGTCATTGTGATGGTTGCACAACATTGTGAATATATTATACTAAAACCGACTGAATTTTACACTTTAAAATGGTTTAAGGCAACCCACTGAATTTTACACTTTAAAATGGTTTAAGGCCTGGCACAGTGGCTCCAGCCTGCAATCCCAGCAATTTGGGAGGCCAAGGCAGGCAGATTGCTTGAGCTCAGGAGTTGGAGACCAGCCTTGGCAACATGGCAAGGCCCCATCACTACAGAAAACACAAAAATTAGCCAGGCATGGTAGCACACACCTGTAGTCCCAGACAATCAGGAGGCTGAGGTGGGAGGATTGCTTGAACCCAGGAGGCAGAGGTTGCGGTGAGCTGAGATCGCATCACTGTACACCAGCCTGGGTGATGGAGTCAGATGTCAAAAAAGAAAGAAAAGAAAAAGGCAAGAAGGAAGGAAGGAAGGAAGGAAGAAAGGAAGGAAGGAAGGAAGGAAGGAAGGAAGGAAGGAAGGAAGGAAGGAAGGGAAAGAAAGAAAGAGAAAAGAAAGAAAGAGAAAGAAAGAATGAAAGAAAGAAAGAAGAAAAAGAAAAGGAAGCATGCAAGCAGGCAGAAAGCAAGGAAGCAGGCAGGCTTAATAGTGATTTGTATGTTATGCGAGTTTTTTGTTTTGTTTTGCTTTTTGTCTTTTTGTCGTTTTGTTTTGTTTTTTTTGAGACATGGTCTCGCTCTCGCCCAGGCTGGAATGCAGTGGCACAGACACAGCTCACCGCAGCCTCCACCTCCTGGGCTCAAGCGATCCTCCCACCTCAGCCTCCCAAGTAGCTGGAACCATAGGTGCTCACCACCAAGCGTGGATTTTTTTTTTTTTTTTTTTTTGAGACAAGGTCTCCCCATGTTGCCCAGGCTCCAGGGCTCAAGCGATTCTCCTCTCTCAGCCTTCCAAGGTGCTGGGATTATGGGCGTGAGCCACCACACCCTGCTATGTGATTTTTTATTCTGTTATGCTCCAATATTTTAAATTTAGTATTGTCAAATGTAAGGGAAAATAGAAAGTATCAACTTATATAAATCTGCAGAATAGTGATGTTAAAAAATGACAACTTGACCAAAAGGAGAAATAAAGTGGAAAAATGTGTAAGTTTGGGGCACCCATCTACTTTCGGAGACCCCTGTAGCCTGGATCCCCGACCTTAAATTTCCAGCATGCTCATACTGCCACCTGGTGGCTATAGATATTCAAAACAGGCAGCGTACTACATTTAGGACTTGTTTCCATTCCTCACCTATTTGTTTTTCCCTCCAAGCTTGCCCTATTCTGGTTACAAAGGATACGCAAAATAAATTCCTTGATGAGGTTTGAAAACCCAAGTGGTTCAGTGTAGTAAGATCTACTAAGCTACCAAATAGCAACATAGGCTACTCCGGGCCCACTGTGTATGAGGTAGCTCTGCTCCACAAGGGGCAGCAAAAAAAAAAAAACAGAAACGAAAAGAAAAATAACCAAGCAATATTTTAAATTAGATAAGTGGCAAAGGTAGAATTTCAGGCCCAACATTCATTTCTGTTTCTTTCTTTCTTTTTTTTTATTTTGAGACAGGGTGTCACTCTGTTGCCCAGGTTGGAGTGCAGTGGCACAATTTCTGCTCACTGCAACCCCTGCCTCCAAGGTTTGGGTGATTCTCCTGCCTCAGCCTCCCAAGAAGCTGGGATTACAGGTGTGAGCCACCACACCCAGCTAATTTTTGTATTTTTATTAGAGATGGGATTTCCCCATGTTGGCCAGGCTGGTCTCAAACTCCTGACCTTAAGTGATCTGCCCACCTCGGCCTCCCAAAGTGCTGGGATTACACGTGTGAGCCACCGTCCTGGGCCAGTTTTTTCAAATAAATATGAGCTTGCTTTGTGCCAGGCACTGTTCCAAATCCTAGGAATATAGCAGAGAATAAAATCAATAAAAATCTTTGCCTTCATGGAGCTTACATTCTTGCTGTGTAGGGCAGAAAATGAATGAACCAGCTGACACCTTGGCTCATACCTGTAGTCCTAGCACTTTGGGAGGCCAAGGCGGGTGGATCACCTGAGGTCAGGAGTTCCAGACCAACCTGGCCAACATGGCGAAAGAGCTTCTCTACTAAAAATACAAAAGTTAGCCAGGCATGGTGGTGCAGGCCTGTAGTCCCAGTCACTCAGGAGGCTGAGGTGGGAAGATCACTTGAATCTGGGAGGCAGAGGCAGCAGTGAACCAAGATCATGCCACTGCACTCCAGCCTGGGCAACAGAGTGAGACTCTGTCTCAAAAAAAAAAAAAAAAACCCGTAATCCAGAGTTACACATATCAACGTGAATGCATCTCATAATCTAAATGTTGTGGAGGGAAAGTCATATCAGAAAACATACTATAGTAAACCAGGTATACAAAATGTTTAAATGTGCAAAGCAACATTTTATGTATGTATACATACACAGACACAGACACAGACACACACACACACACACACATATAGATTGCTTAAGGTATATCCCATGAATACACAAGAGTTAAATGTTTAACAACTAGCTTTCTGAAAGAAAAAGGAAAAGAACACTAATTTGTAGATTTGCTGATTTTCATAGTGTAAATACTATGCAATTGATTGATGGATTGGTTGTCCTAATGACATCATCAGACATTATCATTCACTACCTAATGAGATCAAAGATTTGTTGAAATCAACCTATGACAGGGAGTGGGCTAAAATGATAGGATGTAGTGCCCAGAAAGTGAAATTCAGATGATGGCAATTATGGCAATGTAGGTGAGGAAGTGACTGTGGTGGAGAGTCATACTCCCCGCAGGAGTGGAATACAATGAACTGAGAGTCCAAGATGTTGGAAGGATCGTCTGTGTGGATGATGAAATCGCCGAGGTTGAAGACGGTTGTGGTGTTAAAGAGAATGACGATGAAAGGAGTGGAAATCTGCAGATGACTGCATTAAGGAGAGGTGGTGAGTGATAATGTCTGAGGATGTAAAATTCAAAGTTAAGCTGGGCTTTTTTAAGGATTTAGGGAGGAAGAATTGTTTGCAAGCAGCAATGAGAAAGGAAGAAGACTCCCACTCCACCTCCAAACCCAGTGGTACGAGAAAACACAGATGATCTGAGAGATCTAAAGAGGAAGCACTACCTACAGAAAAGAGTCAGGGTTTCTCAATTTGGCCATTGACATCTGAGTCTGACACTCCTTTGCTGTGAGGGGCCATCCTGTACATTGTCATTGTAGGGTGTTTAGCAGCATCCCTGGCCTCTTCCCACTAGATGTCAGTAGCACCATCTCCGGTTGTGACAACTAAAAATACCTCCAAACATTGCCAAATGTGCTCTGGGGAGGTGGGCAAAATTGCTTCCAGGTGAGAATCTCTGAGCTACAGCAAGGTGAATGAACTATTTAAAGAGGACATAGAGGACACAGGGGGTTTTGCTGATGATTAACCACGAGTCTCAGCAAAGTGGAAAAGTTGAGAATCAATTAAGCAGAGAGGTCTTTTCTACACCCCCCAGATGGTATCATTTTGGCGACTGACAGACCAAAGTCAGTCCTACCAAAGTGTTTAAAGATACTGTGAATTTTCTCTGTGCTCTGCAAGGGTACCTCTGCTCCTGAAGTTGCTTCTTTTTTTTTTCTTTCCTTTTTTTAGATTCCACATGTAAGTAGTGAGATCATGCAGTACTTTTCTTTATTTATCTGGCTTATTTCACTTAATATAATGCCCTCTAGTTTCATCTGTGTTGTGGCAAATGGCAGGATTTCCTTTCCTATAGCTGAATAATATTCCACTGTGTGTGTGTGTGTGTGTGTGTGTGTGTGTGTGTGTGTGTGTGTGTGTCACAGTTTCAGTTTCTTTATCCATTCATCTATTGATGGACGCCGAGGTGGTTTCCATATCTTCACTATTTTTTTTTTTTGACACAGAGTTTTTTACTCTTGTCAATCAGGCTGGAGTGCAATGGCACGATCTCAGTTCACTGCAACCTCCACCTCCCAGGTTCAAGCAATTCTCCTGACCCAGCCTCCCGAGTGGCTGGGATTACAGGCACCCACCACCACATCTGGCTAATTTTTTTTCTTTTTTGTATTTTTAATAGAGATGGGGTTTTGCCATGTTGGCCAGGCTGGTCTCGAACTCCTGACCTCAGGTGATCTACCCGCCTGAGCCTCCCAAAGTGCTGGAATTACAGGCGTGAGCCACTGCGCCAGGCCTGGCTATTGTTAATAGTACTGCAATGAACATGGCAATGAACATGGGAATGCAGATATCTTTACTAGGTGGTGATTTCATTTCCTTTGGCTATGTATACCCAGCAAAGGGATTGCTGGGCCATCTGGTAATTCTATTTTTAATTTCTTTAGAAACTTCCATATCGGCCAGGCACAGTGGCTCATGCCTATAATCCCAGCACTTTGGGAGGCCAAGGCAGGCAGATCACCTGAAGTCAGGAGGTCAAAGTCAGTCTGGCCAACATGGTGAAACCCTGTCTCTACTAAAAATACAAAAATTAGCAGGGCGTGGTGGCAGGCGCCTGTAATCCCAGCTACTCCGCAGGCTGAGGCAGGAGAATCGCTTGAACCCAGGAGGCGGAGGCTGCAGTGAGCTGAGAGTGCACCACTGCACTCCAGCCTGGGAAACAGAGTAAGACCCAAAAGGCCATGCATTCGGAGCTTCTGTATAGCATGCGAAGGTTCCTGGAGGGTGGTGCACCTGGAGAGGGCATAGAAGCTTCCAGCCCCTTCCCACATGTCCTAGCCTATGTATCTCATCATCTGTATCCTTTGTAATATCCTTTATAATAAACTGGTAAATGAGACCAGCTGGATAAGCAAGGGCCCTCTAGTTTCATCTCCAAACACAGTGTGGGCCACTTCATACTGTGCTGCCTCACCACCAATTAGTACGATGGGCGTAGCACCTGCTCCTCCCACCTGTACAACTAGGACTCTGGCCCCGTCTAGGAGGATGGAATTCTAAAAAAGGAACAAATGAAGAGAGCAATGAAGCTTGAGCCAAGAACTTCAAGTTAAAAAAAAAAAGGCCACATTTTGTTTTTGTTTTGAGACAGAGTCTTGCTCTGTAGACCAGCCTGGAGTGCAGGGCGTGATCTCGGCTCACTGCAACCTTAGCAGCTGGTCTCATTTACCAGTTTATTATAAAGGATATTACAAAGGATACAGATGACGAGATACATAGGATAAGACATGTGGGAAGGGGCTGGAAGCTTCTATGCCCTCTCCAGGTGCATCACCCTCCAGGAACCTTCACGCAGTATCCAGAAGCTCCCATTGTATGGCCTTTTGTGTCTGGCTTCTTTCGCTTGGCATAATGTTTTCAAGGTTCATCCAAGTTGGACCATGTAACAGTATTTCATTTCTTTTTATGACTAAATAGCATTCCATTGTATGGACGTATCACACTTTTTATCCATGCATCAGCTGATAAACATTTGAAATGTTTCAACTTTTTGGCTATTATGAACAATGCTGCTATGTACATTTGTGTACAAGTTTTCATGTGAACGAACATATGTTTCCCTTCAGTATATACCTAGGAGTGGGATTGCTGGGTTATACAGTAATTCTCTGTTTAACTTTTTGAGGAACTGTCCATCTGCTTTCCAGAGCAGGTGCACCAGCTTACATTCCCACTAGCAGTGTATGAAGATTCCAATTTCTCCATATCCTTTTCAACACCTGTCATTGATTGTTCTTTTTTCAACATTATAGTAGCCATCTTAGCAGGTGTAAAGTGGTATATCATTGTGGTTTTAATTTGCATTTCTCTAAGATTCATGATGTTGAGCATCTTTTCATAGGCTCGTATGCTCATTAGCCATTTATATATCATCTTGCTTTTTTTTTCTTTAAGAGACAGGGTCTCCTTCTGTCACCCAGGCTGGAGTGCAGTGGTGCCATTGTAGCTCACTGCAGCTTCCAATTCCTGGGCCCAAGCCATCCCCAACCTCAGCCTCCCACAGTAGCTAGGACTATGGCCCCACACCAACATGCCCAGCTAATTACAAAAAAATTATGTCGGCCGGGCGCGGTGGCTCAAGCCTGTAATCCCAGCACTTTGGGAGGCCGAGACGGGCGGATCACGAGGTTGGGAGATCGAGACCATCCTGGCTAACACGGTGAAACCCCGTCTCTATTAAGAAATACAAAAAACTAGCCGGGCGAGGTGGCGGGCGCCTGTAGTCCCAGCTACTCGGGAGGCTGAGGCCGGAGAATGGCGTAAACCCGGGAGGCAGAGCTTGCAGTGAGCTGAGATCCGGCCACTGCACTCCAGCCTGGGTGACAGAGCGAGACTCCGTCTCAAAAAAAAAAAAAAAAAAAATTTATGTCATGCTTATAATTCTAGCACTTTGGGAGGCTGAAGTGGGAGGATTGCTTGAGGCCAGGAGTTGCAGGCTGCAGCAGGCTATGAGGTGACAGAGCAAGCCCCTGTGCCCCCAAAACACCAAAAAACAAAAACAAAACAAGAAACTAACAAAAAAAGTTTTACAGCAACAAAAGCAAACAATTTTTTTAAATTAAATAAAAAATGAAAAAAAAAAAAACCCAACAATTAGAAAATGAACAAAGGACTACAGTAGATTTCTCCCTACGGAAGAGATATAGCCCGGGTATGGTGGCTCATGACTGTAATCACAGCACTTTGGGAGGTGAAGATAGGAGAATCACTTGAGGCCAGAAGTTTGAGATTAGCCTAAGCAATATAGTAAGACCCTGTCTCTATAAAAAATAAAATAAATAATAATATAATAAATAAATAAGAAGTAAAAAAAATTTTTTTGAAAGAAGGGGTCTCACTATGTTGCCCAGGCTTGTTTTTTCTTTTTCTTTTTCTTTTTTTTTTTTTTTTTTTGAGATGGAGTCTCGCTCTGTTGCCCAGGCTGGAGTGCAGTGACAAGATCATGGCTCACTGCAGGCTCCGCCTCCCAGGTTGACACCATTCTCCTGCTTCAGCCTCCTGAGTAGCTGGGACTACAGGCGTCTGCCACCACACCCGGCTAATTTGTGTATTTTTAGTAGAAACAGGGTTTCACCATGTTAGCCAGGATGGTCTCGATCTCCTGACCTTGTGATCCGCCCGCCTCAGCCTCCCAAAGTGCTGGGATTACAGGCATAGGCCACTGGGACCGGTTGCTTGTTTTTTCCTAAACTGTAAGAGTTATTTATTTATTCTGAATACTAGACCCTTATTAGACATATGATTTCTAAATATTTCTCCTTTTCAATGGGTTGTTTTTTCACTCTGTTGATATTATCCTTTAATGCACAAAAGTTGTAAATTTTGATGTTCGAATTCACCTATCTTTTCTTTAATTGTGGTTGATCTTTCTCACTTTCAGTGTTGAGATCTAGTTCCTAAGAACTGGCTAAATGCTACAGGTTAATTTCATTGTGTTCTACTCTGAGTGCTTGAGGTGATAAAATGTTTGTTGGCTGATTGTTTTTTTTTTTCTTTTGAGACAGGGTCTCGCTCTGTCAGACAGGCTGGAGTGCAGTGGCGCAAACACTGCTCACTGCAGCCTTGACCTCCTGGGCTCAAGCGATCCTCCTGCCTCAGCCTCCTATGTAGAGGGGACACAGGCATGCACCACCACACCTAGCTAATTTTTTAAATTTTTTAGAGACAGGGTCCCACTTTGTTGCCCAGGTTAGTCTCAAACTCCTGGGCTCAAGCAGTCCTCCTACCTCAGCTTTACAAAGTGCTGAGATTACAGGTTTGAGGTACTGGGGAGGCCACAAAATATATTTTTGGCTGAGCATGACAGCTCATGCCTGTAATCTCAGCACTTTGAGAGGCTGAGGCCGGGGGTGGGTCACTTGAGGTCAGGAGTTCAACACCAGCCTCACCAACATGGCGAAACCCTGTCTCTACCAAAAATACAAACATTAGCTGAGCATGGTAGCATGTGCCTGTAATCCCAGCTACTCGAGTGGCTGAGGCACGAGAATAACTTGAACTCGGGAGGAGAGGTTGCAATTAGCAGAGATTGTGCCACTGCACTCCAGCCTGGGAGACAGAGCCAGACTCTATCTCAAAAAATAACAGTAATAATACTAAAAAGAAGAGATAGCTCATGCCTATAACCCTAGTGCTTTGGGCATTCCCACATCCACCACTTTGGGTTTAATAAATTTGCTGGAGCAGCTCACAAAACTCAAAGAAACATTACAAAATATATGGTATGGAGGAAGGGGTGTGGAGCTTCCATGCCCTCCCAGGGGGAGCCACCCTCCAGGAACCTCCAAGTATTAGCTATCTGAAAACTCTGTGAACCCAGTCCTCCTGGGTTTTTATGGACAACTATTTGGAAATGTGATTGGCCTCTCTGGAATGAGGGTCTTATGACCCACAATCAGAAAGGCAGGGGAAGAGTATTGAGTCCTACCTTGGGTCAAGTGAAAGGAGCACAGAAGAAGGTCAAAGAGATTCTTTCCTGAGGCCTGCAAGAAGCCTAACACAACCAACATTATAACAAAAGACTGTAACAAGGCCTGTGGGGAGTTACCAGCCAGGAACCTGGACGAAAATGGATATGAGATATCATAACACCACAGTATATAAGTGGAAAGGTACTCTAAGTGAGAATCCCTTTCAAATTGAAAAGCTTCATATTCCTCCTTTGGAGCTGTTTTACAAACACCTTATTCTGAAATTAGCAATTAAAATAATTAAGCATTTATCATTTCCAGCAGGAACTGTATTTTGCATGTGATCCTAGCCAAAAGGCTGAGAAGCAATGGAACTGTATTTCAAAATAGTCAAATAACCTGTAGCTGATGGAAAAAGCTCTTAAAAAACAAAACAAAACAAAACAAAAAACTATTGAGCAGAGAGAGGAAGTGGGCAGGAAACAAAACAAAGAAAAACGAAACTATTTACTAGAAGATTGCCAGCTGGTGAATAGAGGGACAAGATAGAATTGGAAAGTTCACATTTTGAATAGAATGGCTGATTCAGGCAAAGATTTTTCAATGGATGCCAAACCCACTGAATGAAGGGTTGATGGGCAACTGGATATTCAGGTGGTGTGGAGGTATCTCTCTCTGCTTGCTAGTCAAAAGGGAAGAATGCACATGTGCAGATGTATACATGTTTAAAGCAAAAGCTCAAGCTGCATACATTAAAAAAAACAAAAACAAAAACCACCGCTGTGAGACAATGACCTTCTTGGGTTGGCCTGGTGCATTGTGAAATCATTAATATAAACTGTTCATTCTATCTGTTTTTACTTTAATGCAAGAGTTTGTACAATATCAACACTTCAGTTCTTGGTTAAAACAAGTAATTTTTGAGTGACTGGAGACTAAACTTAGGTCTGCTCATTTGAGCTCTTTATCTGTGATGATAGTGGCTTGTCGGGAGGCACGAGAGCCTAATGGTTAAGAGTGTTAATCTACTCAAGTTTAAACCCCAGTTCTGCTTTGTGCCAGCTGTCTGACTCACCTGGTTGCTTTACCACTGTCAGCTTCAGCCTTAAAAATCTATAAAATGGCCGGGCGCTGTGGCTCATACCTGTAATCCCAGCACTTTAGGAGGCTGAGGTGGGCAGATCACAAAGTCAGGAGATCGTGACCATCCTGGCTAACACAGTGAAACCCCGTCTCTACTAAAAATACAAAAAATTAGCCAGGCGTGGTGGCGGGCGCCTGGAGTCCCAGCTACTCAGGAGGCTGAGGCAGGATCATGGCGTGAACCCGGGAGGCACAGCTGGCAGTGAGCTGTGATCACATGAGCCACTGCACTCCAACCTGGGCAACAGACCAAGACTCCATCTCAAAAAAAAAAAAAAAAAAATCTATAAAATGGAGGCAGTTGAGCCACCTGGCACACACCTGTGGCCCCATCTACTTGGGAGTCTAAAGCAAAGGATCAGTCGAGCCCAGGACTTCCATGCTTCAGTTTGCTATGATTGCACCTGTGAATAGCCACCACACTCCAGACTGGGCAACATAGCAAGATCCCATCTCTAAATAAATAAATAAATGAAAAAAATGGAGGCAATAATATTATCTAATCTTTAGGTTGTAATACACAAGTTAAACTTTTTAGAATACGTAGCCCAGGCCAGGCGCAGTGGCTCATGCCTGTAATCCCAGCACTTTGGGAGGCAGAGGTGGATCACCTGAGGTCAGGAGTTCAAGACCAGCCTGGCCAACATGGCGAAACCTCATCTATACTAAAAATACAAAAATTAGCCAGGCGTGGTGGTGGGTGCCTGTAATCTGAGGCAGGAGAACCACCTGAACCCAGTAGGCCAAGGTTGCAGTGAGCTGAGATGGTGCCACTACACTCCACCCTGGGTGACAGAGCAAGACTCTGTCTCTAAATAAATAAATAAATAAATAAATAAAAATAGTTCAGTGCCTGAAGCATGGTGAAGACTCAATGGTACTATTACTGCCACATGACTTTGGGTGGGCAACTTATGACTTCTGCTTCTGTAAAACCAAGTAATTAGATTATCTCTAAGCTTGTTTCCATCTCTCTCTTTTTTTAACAGTTTTTTTCAAATTTTTTATTTATATAGTTTTTGGGGAACAGGTGGTTTTTGGTTACTTAGGTAAATTCTTTAGTGGTGATTTCTGAGATTTTTATGCATCCAATACCCGAGCAGTGTACACTGTATCCAATGTCCATCTCTCTCTTATTGGTGCAGGTGACTTTCCTTTTCTGAGTCTTCCTTTCTGCATATAAAATAAGGGAACTGGAGACACCTCTTATTTCTAATATTGCTCCTCATGCAGGATCTTCTCCTAAACTCCCAGTAAGATATGAATAAGGAGAGTTAGCCTCAAATACTCTAACACTCCTCACATGCCAAAAGTGAGAGATTGGGCTTGGGGAGAGGAAAGATACTTCACACACTCACATTTTCAATTTCTCTCAAGGAGCCAGGCATGGTGGCTCACTCCTATAATCCCAGCACTTTGGGAAGCCAAGGCAGGAGGATCACGTGAGTTCAGGAATTGAAGACCAGCATGAGTAATATGGTGAGACCTCATCTCTGCTTAAAAAATAAAAAGAAAGCTGGGCACGGTGGCTCACGCCTATAATCCCAGCACTTTGGGAGGCTGAGGCAGGCAGATCATCTGAGGTCGGGAGTTTGAGACCAGCCTGACCAACATAGAGAAACCCCGTTTCTACTAAAAGTACCAAAAAAACTTAGTTGGGAGTGGTGACGCACGCCTGTAATCCCAGCTACTCAGGAGGCTGAGGCAGGAGAATTGCTTGAACCTGGGAGGTGGAGGTTGCAGTGAGCTGAGATCACGCCATTTCACTCCAGCCTGGGCAACAAGAGCAAAACTCCGTCTCAAAAAAAAAAAAAAAAAAAGAAAAAAAGAAAAAGAAAAAGAAAAAGAAAAAAAATTAGCTGGGTGTGGTAGCACATGCCTGTAGTCTCAGCAGCTCTGGAAGCTAAGGTGGGAGAATCAGCCTGGGCAATGGAGTGAGAACTTGTCTCGAAAATAAATAAAACAAAATAAGATTTTTAAAATGAATTGTGGCTACTAAGCAATGAGACTTACTTAAAAATATATAGGAAGGGGGACTTGCCCAATCAGACATAAAAATTTGAGCTGGGCATGGTGGCTCACACCTGTAATCCCAGCACTTTGGGAGGCTGAGGCGGGTGGATCATGAAGTCAAGAGATTGAGACCAGCCTGACCAACATGGTGAAGCCCTGTCTTTACTAAAATTACAAATAATTAGCTGGGCATGGTGGTGAGCACCTGTAGTCTCAGATACTCGGGAGGCTGAGGCAGGAGGATCGATTGAAACCGGGAGGCGGAGGTTGCAGTGAGTCAAGATTGCACCACTGCACTCCAGCCTGGTGACAGAGTGAGACTCCATCTCAAACAAAAAAACAAACAAAAATTTGAAAGCCTCTGTATTAAAACAGTGTGGCACTACTGGTGCATGACTAGGGAAACAGAAAACCCAAAAATGGACTCAACTCCATAAGAAAATGTAGTATATGATAAAGGTGACATCTAAAAAGCAAAGATGGGCTTTTTAATGCTGGGATCACAGGGTAGCCATTTGGAGAAGGTAAAATTAGATCTATAGTTCACATCATACATAAGAATAAATGCCAAATGGATCAAGAATCTAAATGTAAAATATGAAGCTACATAACTACTAGAAGAAAACATAGTGAAGTCCTTTTTAACCTCAGTATGAAAAAAAGGCTAACTATGACTTGAAATCCAGGGGCAGCCAGGTACAGTGGCTCACGCCTGTAATCCCAGCACTTTGGGAGGCTGAGGCAGGCAGATCACAAGGTCAGAAGTTTGAGACCAGCCTAACCAATATGGTGAAACCCCGTCTCTACTAAAAATACAAAAATTAGCCGGGCATGGTGGCCCTCGCCTGTAATCCCAGCTACTTAGGAGGCTGAGGCAGGAGAATCGCTTGAACCTGGGAGGTGGAGGTTGCAGTGAGACGAGATTGCGCCACTACACTCCAGCCTGGGCAACAGAGTGAGATTCCATCTCAAAAAAAAAAAAAAAAAGAAGAAAAGAAAGTAGTGGCCGGGCACGGTGGCTCACGCCTGTAATCCCAGCACTTTGGGAGGCTGAGGGGGGTGGGGAGGGTGGATCACCTGAGGTCAGGAGTTCGAGACCAGCCTGGTCAACATGGTGAAAACCCATCTCTACTAAAAATACAAAAATTAGCTAGGTGTGGTTGTGCATGCCTGTAATCCCAGCTACTTGGGAGGCAGAGGTTGCAGTGAATCGAGATTGAGCCATTGTACTCCAGCCTGGGCAACAAGAGCGAAATTCCATCTCAAAAAAAAAATAATAATAATAATAGTATGTTAGTTTGGAAGTCTTTTATTGCCATAGTAAAATAAATTAATTAATTAATTTAATTAAAAATCAAAAAATAGTATGCAACATATACCATAAGCAAAGTCAAATACAATTTACAAACTAGGAGAAAATATTTGCACATAAAGCACAAATAAAAGGCTAATATTCCTAATATATAAGGAACTCATAAAACTTGAGGGACAAAGGATAAAAATCCAATAGAAAAATGGAGACAATTCCCAAAAAAGGACATTATATATGTTTAAACATATCAAAAGATTATAACTGAAATCTGGGACAATTCAAGCAACAAAATAAATAATTATAGCAATGCATTACAACTCATAAAATAAAGCAAATATCTCCTATAATTCCAGCACTATGGGAGACCGAGGTGGGTGGATCACTCGAGGCCAGGAGTTAGAGACTAGCTTGGTCAACATCAAAACCCCATCTCTACAAAAAAAAATACAAAAATTAGCCTAGCACAGTGGCATGCACCTGTGTTCTCAGCTACTGGGGAGGTTAAGGCAGAAGAATCTCGAGAGGCAGAGGTTGCAGTGAACCAAGATTGTGCCACTGTACTCCAGCCTGGGCACAGGAGTGAAACTGTCTCAGAAAAAAGACAAAGAAAAAAGAAACTACTCTTCTAGGCCCAGCCTGGTTGCTCAACACTTTGGGAGGCCTAGGCGGCAGGATCACTTGAGCCCAGGAGTTTGAGAGCAGCCTGGGCAACAGGGTGAAACCTGGTCTCTACAATAATTTAAAAATTAGCTGGACATGGTGTTGGAGGCCTGTAGTCCCAGCTACTTGAGAGGGTGTGGTTGGAGGATCGTTGGAGCCATGATTGTGCCACTGCACTCCAGCCTGGGTGACAGAGTCAGATTATGTCTCCAAAAAATAAATAAGAGGAATAAAGGGTCGGGGGAAGACTCTTAGTCCATAATAGTCTACCTTTCTCCCATCTTTGATTGTTAATTTAATCTGTTGGGGAATGTGGTTATTTGTCCTGTACTTCATCTCGGTGTTTTTATTTTTCCCTTTCTTGTATTTCCTTATAAACTGTTGGCTAGATCTAAGGCTTAATTAGATTTGAGTTCAGTTAGAGGGATTACGAATACTTCACAGGAGGCACTGGGTATTTTCTATTGCATCACATCATGAGGTATCTTATATCTGGTTATCTCACTTTTAATGGTACTAAGATTGATCAGTGGTTCAAATGGTATCAACCTGGCCAGGCGTGGCAGCTCATGTCTGTAATCCTAGCACTTTGGGGGGCCAAGGCGGGCAGATCATCTGAAGTCACAAGTTCCAGCCCACCCTGGCCAACATGGTGAAACCCCGTCTCTACGAAAAATACAAAAATTAGCCGAGCATGGTGGCACGCACTGTAATCCCAGCTACTTGGAAATCTGAGCCAGAAGAATCACTTGAACCCAGAGGTAGAGGTTGCAGTGAGCCGAGATCACGCCACTGCACTGCAGCCTGGGTGACAAAGCGAGTCTCCGTCTCAATAACAATAATAATAATAATAATAATAATAACAATTTTGTAGAGATGGGGCTCACCATGTTGACCAGGCTGGTTTCGAACTTCTGGCCTCAAGCGATCTTCCGTCTAGGGTCTCCAAAGTACTGGGATTACAGGCATCAGCCACCACCCAACCAGGTTCAACATCTTTTCTTTTTTTGTTCTTTTTTTTTTTTTTAAATTTATTTATTATTATTATACTTTAAGTTGTAGGGTACATGTGCATAACATGCAGGTTTGTGACATATGTATACTTGTGCCATGTTGGTGTGCTGCACCCATCAACTCGTCATTTACATCAGGTATAACTCCCAGTGCAATCCCTCCCCCCTCCCCATGATAGGCCCCGGTGTGTGTTGTTCCCCTTCCTGAGTCCAAGTGATCTCATTGTTCAGTTCCCACCTATGAGTGAGAACATGCGGTGTTTGGTTTTCTGTTCTTGTGATAGTTTGCTAAGAATGATGGTTTCCAGCTGCATCCATGTCCCTACAAAGGACATAAACTCATCCTTTTTTATGACTGCATAGTATTCCATGGTGTATATGTGCCACATTTTCTTAATCCAGTCTGTCACTGATGGACATTTGGGTTGATTCCAAGTCTTTGCTATTGTGAATAGTGCTGCAATAAACATACGTGTGCATGTGTCTTTATAGCAGCATAATTTATAATCCTTTGGGTATATACCCAGTAATGGGATGGCTGGGTCATATGGTACATCTAGTTCTAGATCCTTGAGGAATCGCCATACTGTTTTGCATAATGGTTGAACTAGTTTACAATCCCACCAACAGTGTAAAAGTGTTCCTATTTCTCCATATCCTCTCCAGCACCTGTTGTTGCCTGACTTTTTAATGATCGCCATTCTAACTGGTGTGAGATGGTATCTCATTGTGGTTTTGATTTGCATTTCTCTGATGGCCAGTGATGATGAGCATTTTTTCATATGTCTGTTGGCTGTATGAATGTCTTCTTTTGAGAACTGTCTGTTCATATCCTTTGCCCACTTTTTGATGGGGTTGTTTGTTTTTAGGTTCAACATCTTTTCTAAGAGCCAGATGTCATATAAGTTTAGCCCTATCAATAACTGACATTCAAACCTTGAAATCTTGCCCCCAGGGGTAGCAATCTTCATAATAATGCTAGATGAACTTTCCTACCATAGAACTATAGTTGAAAGTCCATGTCAATCTTTTTACCATAAAGCACTGTAGGAAAAAAATGTACGATGAAACTAATTTTTTAAAGTTGTATTACACAAGGAAAACTCATCTCAGAGATTATTACCATGATTGGGAACCAAGTTGACAGATTTGGGAGGTCTTCACTATGAAGCTTTATGGAAATATCTAAGTCAAAAAGACTAGTAGGGAGTTAAGCATTATAAAAAAGACTACACGGCTGTCTCTAGGAGGGGGATCTGGAGCAGGGAGGGATGAGGCAAGGAGCAGCGGCTTTGCATCATAACCTCATCTGTGCATGTATTACGTCGACGTTACACCGGGCAAATAGGGAAGAAAAGTAATACAGTCAGCTGACAACGTCCCCCGCAAAAGCCTGTTAATTATATATACACGATTCCAGCCGGGCGCGGTGGCTCAGACCTGTAATCTCAGCACTTTGGGAGGCCTAGGCGAGCAGATCGCTTGAGTCCGCGAATTCGAGATCAGCCTGGGCAGCATGGCAAAACCCCATGATAGCG
This sequence comes from Theropithecus gelada, assembly GCF_003255815.1. Lineage (NCBI taxonomy): Eukaryota > Metazoa > Chordata > Mammalia > Primates > Cercopithecidae > Theropithecus > Theropithecus gelada. The sequence continues at coordinate 89,301,278 of NC_037670.1, forward strand.
CCACTGCACTCCAGCCTGGGCAACAGAGTGAGACTCGGTTCCCCACCCCCAAAAAATTAGCCGGGCGTGGTGGTGCGCGCGGGAGCCTGAGGTGGGTGGATCGCCTGAGTCCGGGAGTTTGAGGCTGTGGTGAGCAGTGAACGCTCCACTGCACTCCAGCTCGGGTGACAGAGGGAGACCCTGTCTCAAAAAATAAAAAAAGCTTCCATTGTTTTGTTCCCTTGCATCAGAATCCACTTGGTGGTGACTGAAAAGTCTTCAAAGAGGTTGACACGTCCGAGATGAGTCTGAAGTTTGGAGGACAGCACGGGACCGCGATTCCAAGGCGCCCAGGCTGAGCGCGCAGGCCACCCGCCAACCTCCACCCTGGCGCCCCGCCCAGCCGGCACAAAGCCTCGCGGGAGGTGGGGCCTCGTGAAGTCACAGATACGCCCGCCCCCTTTACGTCGTGCTCTGAGGAGGCCAGGAGATTTCTGGCGGCGCCGGCGCCATTTTGCCGGAGCCTGCGACCGAGTGGGAGTGGAGTGGAGCGGCTGTGGTTGCCGACTCTTTCCTCTTCCCCACGGTCCAGTCAGCGGGTTAATTAGGCCATCGGCCCTCGAGCCGAGACTTGTCTCTTATTTAGTTCTGGGGAGCGCCTCGTCGACATGAGTGATGTAGAGGAGAACAACTTCGAGGGCAGAGTGAGTACAAAGCCGCGGGAGCCGTCTAGGCGGCGGCCCAATGCTCGGGGTTTCACGGGAACAAGCGCGGTCGGGCGGGGTTGCGGGTAGTCCCGCGAGGAGCAACCTCTGGAGCCATCGCGATTGCTTCCTCCCATCCCAAGATGGCTTCTGGGTTCCACTCCTTCCCCAAACACCACGGATAACACCCCTCCCCCTTTTTTGGAGGCTGATTGATACCTGGACTTCTGGGTCCTCTTCCCGCCCCGCCCCCGCATTGCTCCCGTCCTTCTCCCCACCCCTGAGGCTTCCTTATGTCTGCTCCGAGGTGTGGGTCCCGGTCGCGGTTGGGCGGGAGGAGGCGGCAGGGAGCTCCCCTCCGTCCGGATAGTGGTAGGTGCTTCCTGCGGTGGCATTTCTGGCGACCCCGAGCATCGTAGAGGGTCTCGGGGTCGAAAGTGCGCGGGGCTGTTTTCCGGGCGGGGAGAAGCTGGCGTGGGACTAGCTGGGGCCTGTGTCTCCTTGGCTCTCTATTGCAGTGAGCGGCCGCGTCTCTGTTGGAACCGGCGGCGTTGCGTCTATAAAGGCGAAAGCCTTGAGGTTGAAGGTGGGACGAGCCTAATGAAGTGGTTAGTCAACGACCGCACCGACCCTTAAGCGTTCTTAAGACGAGAGCTGTGAGGGGAAAACTACGCAAGGAGCCCTTTTCCCTTAATGTCCCTTCGACTTTTGCTTTCATTTCGAAATGAATGTGGAAATGCTTTCACGCCTTATTTTTCTAATTCCTCGATGTTGGGTTTTTTCTCTTCTTTATATCTGAACTTTTTAATGCTCTTCTTCCTATGACCTTTCATCTAAAAACTGACCACTTCTTTACAACTTTTTACGGTAAAAAAAACAAAAACAAAAAACTGTCTTTAATCTTACATAACTGAACGAATTCATTGGCTCAGTATTAAGATAACTAGTCAGTATGTACTGTTCTGTAACTTAAAAGATGACCTGAAAATTAACAGGCCCTCTCCCATTTCTCTTCTCACCCTATCCCCCACCGAAGAGGGCTCAGAAGAAAGTTTTTATTAATGTATTTGGGGTCGGAGAAATATAAACATCACAAAGAATACGTTATACCCAGCTTAAATGTACTGGAACGTTTTTCAGTGAGTTTCATTTCCAAAGTTTACCCTACATTGGGAATTGTAGAAGTGAGTTCCTGTGAAACTGGAAGGAAAACAAAAGCCTCATGCAACACGTTCCGGGCTGTTGTGTTGATGTTTATTTTAGTCACTAGGGGAAGCACATAAAAACACTTGAGGCGTGTACTGGAGGGCGAATTTTGTCCTTTTTGGGAGTTCATGATATAAAGATCTAGAACCAAAAAGTCAAATCAGAAGGTCGGTTTAGGCTTTAGTTCTCTTTGAGGAAAGAGATTTAAAGCAATAGACTGTGATAGTTACCCAATAGACTAAAGAAATTGCCTTTCTTTTGATTGGAATTTTTTGACAAAGTTTGGAGCATGGAAACAAATGAAAATTGAACTGGCTCATTTTTTAGGATGGTATATTGATTGCCCCAACATAACTTTCTAAAATCATGCAATAAGCATATATGATGGTAGTTGTAAAATGCTTCTTGTTTTGAAAATGTTGAGTAATTGTCGATAGAAAATTTGCTGTCGATTCATACATTTCTTCAATTAACTTTCATTATTAAAAAAATTGGGGGGTTGATGTTTGATTTGGTTTGTGGGGAGTGAAGAGAACTACTAGAGGGACCTTGTTTGCTTTTTTTTTTTTTTTTTAATTTATCATGAAGTCTAGGAAAGGAGTAAGTTGCCGACAATTGTCACTTTTCCCTCCTAAGAAAGTAACATGTTAAGATTCCCACCCACCAGCCTGGGCGACAGAGTGAGACTCCCGTCTCCCCCCCCCCAAAAAAAAAGATTCCCACCCACTTTTAAACTAAAATATATGTAGCCATTAAAAGGCCATACGGCCCTTTGTGGTCATAAGAAAGACTTTTTTCACAAGTGGTACCCAAATGTATTTTCGTGGAAATCAGCTAGTGCTTGTAGGCTCACCTGTTGTATCTTTTTATGTTTTGTCTTTTAGTTTTTATAGGTTGAGATAATTGTCTTTATTTGCAATTGGTTAAAGAATTAGAACAATGCCAGAAGCTTGTCTGGAGATGTCCTTTTTAAATCGTTTCTGGCCGGGCGCAGTGGCTCACGCCTGTAATCTCAACAATTTGGGAGGCGAGGCGGGTGGATTACTTGAGGTTAGGAGTTCGAGACCAGCCTGCCCAGCGTGGTGAAACCCTGTCTCTACTAAAAATACAAAATTAGCTGGGCTTGGTGGCGTGCGCCTGTAATCCCAGCTGCTTGGGAGGCTGAGGCAGGAGAATTACTTGAACCTGGGAGGCGGAATTGCGCCACTGCACTCCAGCCTGGGCAACAGAGTGAGACTCTTATCTCAAAAATAAATAAATAGGTCCATTAAAGAAATTTTAAGTGGAGATGTCCTTTGGAGCTGGGAGTGAAAGTAGCACTTAAGCGGTGGCTTTCGCATGTCTTGATAAAAGTAATGAGTTGTTTGCCTCAATACAGCTTCAACCAAAATTGGGATTTTGAGCTCAAAAACTGTTAATGCCCTTCATAGAAATTAAGGGCAATGGAAATCTTTTCTTAACATTTTACACCTCTACCCCTAAAATTTTAAGAATTATATTTTATAAAAATGTGCAATTTTCATACAACAGCCCAGTGTTGATAATAGAGGTTAATGATTCCTTATTGTTAGGGACCTATCTTGTAATTCCAGAGATATTTATGTTTTCTACAGTTGAAGAGGAAAAATACCGCTTATTCTTGCCTCCTTTTCAGGATTTGTTTTGGCTTCTTGAGTAGCTGTAATATTTTTGAGAGATTCCTACAGGCCGGGCGGGGTGGCTCATGCCTATAATCCTAGCTACTTAGGAGGCTGAGGTGGGAGAATTGCTTAAAGCCGGGAGGCAGAGAGCCGAGATCGCATCACTGCACTCTAGTCTGGGCGACAGCGAGACTCTGTCTCAAAAAAAAAAAAAAAAAAAAAAGGCAAACATTTATCTGTACCAATTTGGAATTAAAAGTTTTGTGTGTAAAGATTTTTTGTTAAAGAATAGAAGAAATTGGGGGAGGGTCCTTTTCTGAAATCTGAGAATGATAGGGATGATGACTACTTATTCAAAACCCAGCTCTGTGACTGGCTTGTTTAAAACAAAACAAGGCCGCGCGCGGTGGCTCACGCCTGTAATCCCAGCACTTTGGGAGGCTGAGGTGGGTGGATCACAAGGTGAAGAGATGGAGACCATCCTGGCCAATATGGTGAAATCCCGTCTCTACTAAAAATACAAAAATTAGCTGGGCGTGGTGGCGCGTGTCTGTAATCCCAGCAACTCGGAAGGTTGAAGTAGAGAATCACTTGAACCCAGGAGGTGGAGGTTGCAGTGAGCCGAGATCGACCACTGCACTCCCCACAGTGCACTCCAGCCTGGTGACAGAGCGAGACTCTGTCTCAAAAAAAAAAAAAAAAAAAAAAAACCCAAAACTTTTAAATTGGGCTTAAAATTTGTGTATGAAATTTTAAGATAAATGTGAGATGTCAGCATTTTGCTTATTCAGCATCTTTAGCAATTTAATTCCATATATCATCAAATTGACCTTACATAAGGGTAAAGCTTGCTTTCTTATAGTAGGGATAGTGTTAACCTAAGAGAGTCTTGGGTTTAATCTGTTTTCCTAAATTTAAGTACTATCATTTATCTGATTTTAATGCTTTCAATTGTTTTCCCCCCTTCCATTTAAGCAAAGAATTTGTAAACTTAAAAAAAAATTTAAATCTCGAATTTTTATATTTGAGGTTTTTTCACTGAAGGATGCTGATCTGCTCAATATAAGTAGATGGCAAGATTTTGAAAAGGAGCAGCGCAAGTAATTATACCCACAGTGCATAACTAATTTTACAGTTCTGTCATAGAGGCTTATACTTTGTACTGCTCATTAAGTGGAATATAGAACCTTGAGATCTGAAGGAATGTCCAGGGATTCAAATATTTAGGGATGTGTGGTTTGGAAAACACTTTGTGGGCTTAATTTTGTAAATCCACCAAACTCTGACCTATGATGTAGCATAACAAGTGTGAAATATCATCAATAATCAGTATAGTAGTTTCTTAGAACTTGACTGACAGAAAACTTTCTTTGATAGTATCAGTGGGTGCTCATTCATTAGATAACTAAAAGATGTGTATTCACGTGCTAATGAATTAAAACTGATTGCTATTTGTTCATATGTCCTCACAAATTTAGCAAGACAGGCATGGAGGTGAAAAAAGATAGTAACAACCAGATGAGGGAAAGATTGTATACACTGAAGAAAAGTTGAGAGGAGAATAATAAAGGGAAATATGGTTTCCCTTCCCTCCTTTTAAGTTACTGCTATATATAGTTATATATAATCCTTCCTGTCCCATGACTTTCACCAAAGATGGAGTGACTAGGCCTGACTAATATGTAGAAGAAAAGTTGTGATTTTTCCTTGAAACCAGGAAAAATCATCTGACTTACCAAGATTCATAAATACTGTATAACACCAGAAGATGAGAACATAGAGAATGCTGTAACAGGTTCTTAGTAGTTTGGGTTTAGTTGCTATTTATTGGCTTTTAATACAGTTAAACCACATTAGTCCTTAAAACAAACTTGTTTTTTCTACCTTTGAAATTGCCACTTATACATTAGCTTTTTGAACATTACAATTGATCATGATATATAAGCTAGGAGACTTATGAACCACATTTAAAATCTGTACAAAATATTGTAAATTTTACAGGTAATTTCACAATTATGGTATGAGTTTAAATTTGATTATATGTGGGTGTCAGTTACTAAATCATTTATGATAAGACTATTCTAAACTTCAGAGAATAAGCAAACATACTGTATTAGAATATGTTTGAGTCTTTGCAGATAAAGACCACATTGACTTCAGAATGCAGCATATAGGCATGCTGCATTTAAAAGAAGGGAAATTATGTTTAAATTTAACTAATATGAGCAGTTGCCATCTTCTTTTTAAGGGATTTGTTCTAATAGCAGTTATGGTTTAAGGAGAGAATGGAAGTGTTGCTTTAACTTCATGGGGTCTGTATAAGTATTCTACCATACCCAAGAGGAAGGAAGCAGAACTGTTCTTTCTATAGGCTGAGGTTGAGTAAATACAGGTTTTTTACAAGTCTTGAAGAATTTCTTTAGTAAATAGTAAGATGAATATTGTAAGGTATTTGGATAATTTATGTACATTTCCCTTTGTTTGGGGTACTTGTGATTTTCCTGAATGCACTAGTGTGTATCTATGGAAATAGAGCGAGCCAGTGTCATAAAGTGGCAGGAAAACACATTTTGAGTAAGTTTGTTTTACAAGCTTCTACTCATAGACTTGGACTTGAGTAAATTTGGCACTATTAAATGGCATAGAATTTGCCTGGCCTTAATGTTAGAGTAAGTTACAGTATAGCATTTAATAGTTTGTTTATTTTAATGGGTAGCACACATATATATATTGTATTGGAATTTCTTTTTATAGTATGACACAGGCTATATTAAAAGATTGCAATTATTGTTTGCTGTAGGAATTGTTCATGTTCCTCAACAGTATGTACATGTATATAATAACCCTTTTCCTGATTAAAGAATAGTACGTGGTTATTGTGGTTATTCAGTGTGTAAAATACAACTCTGTTTTAACACAGACAATTCTTGACCAGCTTGTATTGGATACACTGTAATACTTTCTTAGTATTAGTTCCCTCCTTTTAATTTTTGGCCATTTCCTTCAACCAACAGCAGGGGCATCTTGATAGTAGAATAGTTTAATCAAGCAGGCCGGGTGCAGTGGCTCATGCCTGTAATCGCAGCACTTTGTGAGGCCGAGGCGGGTGGATCACTTGAGGTCAGGAGTTCGAGGCCAGCCTGGCCAATGTGGTGAAACCCCATCTCTACTAAAATAAAATACAAAAGTTAGCTGGGTGCGGCGTTGGGTGCCTGTACTCCCAGCTACCCGGGAGGCTGAGGCAGAATTGCTTCAACCTAGGAGGTGGAGGTTGCAATGAAAAGATTGTGCCATTGCACTCCAGCCTGGGTGACAGAAAAACCAAACAAGCAAATAAACATCAAAACAAAAACCTGTTTAAGCAGGTTGTGCTGTTAAAAGAACTTTTCTGCCTGGCTTCTGCTTTATAGCGTGTAAGATAGACTGGAGGCCTATTTAAGATTTCTGTTAAAATTCATGATATGAGTTGAGTTATTAATCTGCCCATTTCAACTGGGCAGTGTATTTTTAATGGTTATTGGATGCAGGAGCCAGATTACTGAGGAAATGTAGGATTCTTTGACTGGACAGCTTTAAGAACAAGTAGTCTAGTGAAATAGGGCAGATACCACCCATTCCTAGCAAATTTTTTTTTGTTTGCAATTTCAATTCATTTTCCAAATTATGGATAGTTTTATGAATTTCTTTGAGAAAAAGTTGAAATTATTTCATAATGAAGACAAGTCAGAGAGAAAAGGATTAGTCTAGCATTTATCCTCTTTATATAAAGGACTTCTTATAGCCTGATTCCTAATGTAGAGTTCCATGAAAGTGGCATTTATTTGGTAACAGCTTTTGAGAAATGTTACTTTATTTCTAAATAATTATATACTTGGCAGTTTATTCTTCCAGTTAAGTTTACTAACAGTGTTACTGACTGATTTGTTAATATAAGTGTGTAAATTGTTTTTGAAAGTTAAAATGAAGCTGGGTGTGGTGGCTCACGCCTGTAATCCCAGCACTTTGGGAGGCCAAGGCAGGCAGATCAAGGGGTCAGGAGATCGAGACCAGCCTGGCCAACGTAGTGAAACCCTGTCTCTGTTAAAAACACAAAAATTAGCTGGGTGTGGTGGCGCGCACCTGTAATCCGAGCTACCCAGGAGGCTAAGGCAGGAGAATCGCTTGAACCCGGGAGGCGGAGGTTGCAATGAGCCGAGATCTCGTGCCACTGCACTCCAGCCTGGGCTACAGAGTGAGACTCCATCTCAAAAAAAAAAAAAAAAAAAAAAATCATGGTGACAACTTCATAGCTAGGAAGAAGAGGACTGTTTTAAACTTAGATGTTTCCATGAAGAAATTTATGCAGACTTGAGATTTCCTCTGAGATAAAGAGAGAGAAGGGCAGACAACAAAGGAGGTTAGGTATTTGTGACACCTTTGATAATAAAAAGCAAAGCTTCTTTTAAAATAAATATAATGTTGACCGGGCATGGTGGCTCACACCTGTAATCCCAGCACTTTGGGAGGCCGAGGCGGGCCGATCACTAGAGGTCAGGAGTTTGAGACCAGCCTGGCCAACATGGGAAAACCCCATCTCTCCTAAAAATACAAAAATTAACCGGGCAAGGTGGTGCATGCCTGTAATTCCAGCTACTCAGGAGGCTGAGGCAGGAGAATCACTTGAACTCAGAAGGTGGAGGTTGCAGTGAGCTTAGATGGCACCACTACACTCCAGCCTGGGTGACAGAATGAGACTCCTCCGTCTCAAAATAAATAAGCTAATGTCCCTTAAAAAGACATTCTATCATACCGTAATGCTTTGCTGCTACTCCAAAACTGGGATTTAAAATTTGAATTTTAAGATGTTACTGAATTATTTTGTTTACTTTAATAAAAGGTTTTTATTTCCATCCTAGTAAAATTAAAGGATTGTAGTGTTTTACAGAGGAAAGCCTCCTGTGTATATATAAGAAAGACAGTAGCAACTTTCGTAGATGATAATCCAGCTATTGCTATTCAACAGTAGCATAAATGAATGTTATGTCATAAGGTCTGTTTTGTAGAAAGGGAAGCCAAAAGAGAAGAGGGGAATATGAGATACTCTTATCTGTTTGGTTAATGAACCAGTCTGTGAAACTTAAATTACAAGCAAATTAGCCATGCCTTTTTTTTTAAAATAAGATACTGAATATGCTGTTTTCATAGTTTCAGTGACTGAAAAAGCCCAGATTGCTGTGCCTGCTGCAGACATCTGTTCAGTAGTTTAGAGTATCTGAGATGCAGTGAAAGACTTGTAGGTAGCTAAATGGGAAAGGTTGGTATTGAGCGGAAAGGTAGCTGTGTATTTCAGTTTTGATAAATAAGTCTTGACATTAAACTTGAAGCAAAGGAAACATTTTCAGAAAGCTGTTTGAGTTGTGTGATAGTCTTAAGGCATAAATAAATTGGTATGAAATTACTTCTGTGAAATGGAGATAATTATTTACACTGATAATCAAGGCTTAACTGGACAGAAACCAAGCTGTCTATCCTGTTTTGATCATGAGTGCCTCATATCTGTTAAAAAAAAAAAAAAAAAAAAGCTTATGATCAGTAAGTTATTTTATTTGGAATGCTTTGATTTACATCCAATTTTTTCAGAAACCCATCACTTTTTGGATATAGGATATAGTCACTGAAGGGAGTGCCAGCATACATAAAAGCATAAATTATGTAAAAACTGAACAAAACAGGTGGAATCAAAGATAAAGACCATGATATACATTTTGTACCTTCTTGCCACATTGTGGTATTTCATGGATAATAGAGCATTTTAAAGTGATATGGTTGCAAAAATGTATATATCAGGAATTAATAAGCTAATGGGGAAATTTTAAGACTTTGATGCCTATTAGTTTTTTCAGTATGCTTTTTTGTCTTCAGAACATATTTTAAGTCAGAATGAACAAAGATAGTGGTCAAAGTTGAAGAAGGTGTAATTTTACTGATTTTTTTCTTTTTGACTTATTTGAACTTTGATATGTGCTATGGGTGAGTTTAGATAGGTGTGTACAAATATTTCAGCCTGGATGCCTTACTCTAACTATATCTTGATTTCTTAGCATAACTTAGTGAAAGCTTGTTTTAAGAATCTTCAGATTATAAAATAGTGAAAATTTAACAGGTGGGGGGAAATTATAGTTGTTAGATTTATGTTTGAATTATTTATATTAAAATTGCTCACATTTTAGGAACTAGAATGAAACATGGGAGGAGGGTGAAGAGTATGGTTAAAAAAACATTTAGAGAAATTTAGTAACTTCTCTGTTAGAAACTAGAGTTTTGAACAATTTTAAAGACTATAAAATTGTTTTTTTTTTTCTTTTTTTTTTTTTAAATTAGTTACTTGCACTTTACCTGCTGGCTTTTCCATTTGGTAGATAACATTCTGAACTCCAGCAGAGTTTTATAATCCCCACGTGCTTAAATATACTAAATGTTCTTTTTCCATTAAGGTTAATGTTCGTGAAGAAATTGAAGAGTTTTTTCCAAGAATGTGGAAGATAAATCAAGATAAAAGAAGGCTAATGAAAAGTATTAAAGATCAGAAAATTAAAATTGAATGGGGGAAAAAATTGAACAGAAGATTGGTCAGATAGAAGCACTTGAATTTTTTTTAAGGCTATTTTGAATTGTTTGAATTGGGGAAGAATACACGAAGTATGAAAAATGAAAAACTCAATGAAGAATGAAGAGAAGTAGAAAGCAAGAGTGAAGTAGAATTAAAAGAATCTGGAAGAATGAATGGGTCCTAGGTTAAGTAAATGTATGGTTTATGTTCCAGTGTCTGTATGATCAAGTTGTAGATGAATTTGCATGATTACTTAGTTAATAGAGAATTGGTGATCTGGTTCAAGTAGGGAATTATTGAGGACAGTTAGCAGTATTAACAATGGGTTATTATTGAGCTGAAATTTTTTCTGGAGGGTGTTGCCTAACCATTTGTTTTTCAGGAGCAATCAATATAAATAATTACGGTACTTTAAATGTTAGGTGTTAGGCATCTACATGACCAGTGCCATTTGTAATACTGTCTTCTTTGTTAGGAGTCTCGCTCTCAGTCAAAATCTCCAACGGGAACTCCTGCTCGTGTAAAATCGGAGAGCAGGTCAGGATCTCGTAGTCCATCAAGGGTTTCCAAACACTCTGAATCCCATTCTCGATCAAGATCAAAATCCAGGTAAGTCTGTTTAAGATAATACTTAAAATATTCTTCTGGGGTTTTTGAGGACAAAGCGGTTGTTGGCTGCATTTTGTGTAGAAATTTCACAAAAGACTCAAAATGACGAAGTAGTTTTTCTCAGACTGCTCTTTGTAAATGAATACCATATCCCAGACAAAGACTTGGAAGTACGGCTTGAGCCCAGGAGTTCCAGGCTGCATTGACTGCACCACTGTACCACAGGCTGGGTGCCAGGGAGAGCCTGTCGCTGAAAAATAAGAAATTAATAATAAAATCATCTCCTGGCCCAGTTAATATATTGGATAGTTGCAACCAATACAAATTATGTGTATATAGGCATCGATTTAAGTGTGTTTGGCATTTGATAATTAGTGTTTGGTTTCTATGCCAACAATATTTGCACAACAAAAAGGTGGTTTTCTGCATTGGAGTCTCACATGTAATTTAGTGCAGATTAGTTGGGCGTAGTGGCGAGCTACCTGGGAGGCTTAGGCAGGAGAATCGCTTGAACCCAGGATGTGGAGGTTGCAGTGAACCGAGAGATGGCGCCACTGCCCTCCACCCTGGGGTGACTCCTTTTTTTTTTTTTTTTTTTTTTTTTTTGAGATGGAATTTTGCTCTTGTTTCCCAGGCTGGAGTGCAATGGCGTGATCTCAGCTCACCACAACCTCCACCTCCCAGGTTCAAGCAATTCTCCTGCTTCAGCCTCCTTAGTAGCTGGGATTACAGGCACGTGCTGCTACACCCGGCTAATTTTGTATTTTTAGTAGAGATGGTTGGGGGCGGGGGGGAGCTCTCCATGTTGGTCAGGCTAGTCTCGAACTTCTGACCTCAGGTGATCCGCCTGCCTCGGCCTCCCAAAGTGCTGGGATTATAGGGCCACTGCGCCCGGCCGAGACTGCGCCGGCCGAGCCACTGCCCGGCCGAGACTCTTTCTTCAAAAGAAAAAAAAAAGGTTTTAAAACAGCCTGACCAGTTAGCTACTTCATTGTCATTTCTTGGGTGGAGGGATAGATTTTACGTCTTTGAACAGTCTACTGGCAAAGGGGCATGAGACAGAAAAATCAGTTAAAAGGCTATACTTTTCTTGGGGTTAGCAGCCATGCTCTTTTCTGTTACAGCAAGGGTCTAGCCCAGTGCTCGATTACTTACTACTCAGTTATTAAATTTATTATGTGCAGAATAGCACGGGCTAGAATTTGAGTATAAATATAGAAAGAAGCATGTTTTTGCCTTAGGGCCTTTGCATTTGCCACCTTCAACCTAGAACATTTTTCTCCTCATTTCATTTGATTGTCACCTGAGAACATTGAGTTACTCACATATCCTTTATTCCCTTACTCTTAATTTTTTTATGTTATTTGTCACTGTCTAATTAAAAAAAAAAAGTAGATACTCTTGAAGGGTTTTGTTTGTTTGTTTTTTGAGATAGAGTCCCGCTGTGTTGCCCAGCCTGCAGTGTAGTGGCACGATCTCAGCTCACTGCAGCCTCCACCTCCTGGGTTCAAGCAGTTCTCCTGCCTCAGCCTCCTGAGTAGCTGGGATCACAGGTGCCTGGCTGATTTTTTGTATTTTTAGTAGAGACGGGGTTTCACCATGTTGGCCAGGCTGGTCTCGTACTCTGGACCTCAGGTGATCCGCCCACCTCGGCCTCCCAAAGTGTTGGGATTACAGGCGTGAGCCACTGCGCCTGGCTGGAAGAGTTTTATTGTCTCACTTTCATTGCTGTTTAAAAGTAATAATTGATGTTTTAAATTAAGGGTTTTCTTACTTTTTTTTTCTTCATTTTAAAATTTGGAACTGTAAATTGGTGCTAGCTAAAATGGGAAATATCAACTCTCCTAGTGTTATTATTCACCTATTGGGTTTCATAAGGTCTTCCCTCTAGTTTTATTCCTGTATTCCATATCCTCACTTTGTAAAATCATGCAAAAAGTTTTTGCTTGATTACTTAACAGAAAATTGGTGATCTGGTTCAACTAGGGAATTACTGAGGACAGTTAGCCGTATTAACAATGGGTTATTATTGAGCTGAAAAAAAGTAGAGACTCTTGAAGAGTTTTGTTTTGTTCTGTTTTGTTTTGTTTTGTTTTGTTTGAGATGGAGTCTTGCTCTGTTGCCCAGGCTGGAGTGCAGTGGTGTGATCTCAGCTCACTGCAACCTCCACCTCATGGGTTCATTGAGTACCATATAGAAGGTATTTTATATGACTGTCATCACTGCTGGTCTGTGTCAGTTAAGGGTGGGTCATATGAATGGTAGGTAAGAATTTGTTGAATTAGTTTTTTTTTTTTTTTTAAGACGGAGTCTCACTCTGTTGCCAGGCTGGAGTACAGTGGCCTGATCTCAGCTCACTGCAACATCTGCCTCCCGGGTTCAAGTGATTCTCTTGCCTCAGCCTCCCGAGTAGCTGGGATTACAGGCATGCACCACCACACCCAGCTAATTTTTTGTATTTTTAATAGGGACAGGGTTTTATCATGTTGGCCAGGATGGTCTTGATCTCCTTACCTTGTGATCTGCCTGCCTTGGCCTCCCAAAGTGCTGGGATTATAGGCATGAGCCACTGTGCCCGGCCTGTTGGATTAGTCTTACAGGCAAAGAAAGGACTGCAAGCAACTGGGAATTAGAGGAGATGAACTAGAAAAGCAGCAGTAGACAAGTGAGATGTTATAGAAAGTATCAATAAGTAAAGGCTTAGGCTGAGTGTGGTGGCTCATGCCTATAACCCCAGCACTTTGGGAGCACAAGGAGGGGTGGATCACTTGAGGTCAGGAGTTTGAGAGCAGCCTGGCCAACATGTTGAGACTCTGTCTCTACTAAAAATACAAAATATTTGCCAGGTGTAGTGGCACAGGCCTGTAGTTCCTCAGGACGCTGAGGCAGGAGAATCACTTGAACCCAGGAAGTAGAGGTTGCAGTGAGCCAAGATCAGGCCATTGCACACTCCAGTCTGGGTGACAGAACGAGATTCTGTCTCAAGGAAAAAAAAAACATAAAGACTCAGAAATGTTAGCAGTTTTGGGCCGGACACAGTGGTTCACACCTGTAGTCCCGGCACTTTGGGAGGCTGAGGTGGGTGGATCACAAGGTCAGGAGTTCGAGACCAACCTGGCCAACATGGTGAAACCCCATCTCTACTAAAAATACAAAAATTAGCCGGGCACACTGGCAAGTGCCTGTAATCCAGCTACTCGGGAGGCTGAGGCAGGAGAATCACTTGAACCTGGGGGGTGAAGGTTGCACTGAGCCGAGACGTGCCATTGCAATCCAGCCTGGATAAAGAAGTGACACTGTCTCAAAAAAAAAAAAAGAAAAGAAAAGTTATCAGTTTTGATGGGCCATTTAGGTGGTGGTTGGATTAGTTTAGCAGATGCTAAATTGCAGCAGGCTAAAGAAGGATCGGGCCGGGCACGGTGGCTCAAGCCTGTAATCCCAGCACTTTGGGAGGCCGAGACGGGCGGATCACGAGGTCAGGAGATCGAGACCATCCTGGCTAACACAGTGAAACCCCGTCTCTACTAAAAATACAAAAAACTTAGCCGGGCGAGGTGGCAGGCGCCTGTAGTCCCAGCTACTTGGGAGGCTGAGGCAGGAGAATGGCGTTGAACCCGGGAGGCGGAGCTTGCAGTGAGCTGAGATCCGGCCACTGCACTCCAGCCTGGGTGACAGAGCGAGACTCCGTCTCAAAAAAAAAAAGAAGGATCGGAAATGGAAATGATGCTTAGCAGTGAGGGGAATGTAGAACTTTATGGGCCAGGCACACTGGCTTAACTGGGGAGGCCGAGGTGGGCAAATTGCTTGAATCCAGGACTTCAAGACCAGCCTGGGCAACATGGCAAAACCCGGAAAAATATAAAAATTAGCCAGGCATGGTGGTGCAGCTCTTTGGGAAGCTGAGGTGGGAGAATTTCTTGAGCCCGGGAAAGAGAGGCTGCAGTGAGCTGAGATCACACCACTACACTCCAGCCTGGGCGACAAAGAACTATATGGAGAAAGTAGCGGAAAATCAAAAAGGATTTTGTTTGTTTGTTTTTTGAGATGGAGTTTCGCTCTTGTTGCCCAGGCTGGAGTGCAGTAGCACGATCTCGGCTCACTGCAGCTTCCACCTCCTGGGTTCAAGCGATTCTCCAGCCTCAGCCTCCTGAGTAGCTGGGATGACAGGCGTGGGCCACCACGCCCAGCTAATTTTTGTGTTTTTAGTAGAGACAGGGTTTCACCATGTTGGCCAGGATGGTCTTGATCTCTTGACTTTATGATCTGCCTTCCTCGGCTTCCCAAAGTGCTGGGATTACAGGCGTGAGCCTCTGCGCCCAGCCTGTTTTTTTGTTTGTTTGTTTTTGTTTTTAAATAGAGGTGTGGAGTCTTGATGTGTTGCCTGGGCTAGACTTGTCCTCCTGGGTCCAAGTGATTTTTCTTGCTTCATCTTTCATGTAGTTGGGAACATAAGCACATGCCACTGCACTTAACTAAGAATCGAATGATTTTATTTATTTATTTATTTTGAGACGGAGTCTCGCTCTGTCATCGTGCTGGAGTGCGGTGGCATGATCTTGGCTCACTGTAACCTCCGCCTCCTGGGTTCAAGCGATTCTTCTGCCTCAGCCTCCCAAGTAGCTGGAATTACAGGTGCCCACCACCACGCCTGGCTAATTTTTGTATTTTTACTAGAGACGAGGTTTCAACATGTTGGCCAGGATGGTCATGATCTCTTGACCTTGTGATCTACCCGCCTCGGCCTCCCAGAGTGCTGGGATTACAGGCATGAGCCACTGCACCCAGCCAGGATTTTATTTTACAGCAATAGTTGGGTTTTTGTTTTTTGGTTTTTGTTGTTGTTTTTGTTTTTTTGAGTCTCGCTCTGTTGCCTGGGGTGGAGTGCGGTGGCCGGATCTCAGCTCACTGCAAGCTCCGCCTCCCAGGTTTATGCCATTCTCCTGTCTCAGCCTCCCGAGTAGCTGGGACTACAGGCGCCCGCCACCTCGCCTGGCTAGTTTTTTTGTATTTTTTAGTAGAGACAGGGTTTCACCGTGTTAGCCAGGATGGTCTCGATCTCCTGACCTCGTGATCCGCCCATCTCGGCCTCCCAAAGTGCTGGGATTACAGGCTTGAGCCACCGCACCCGGCCCCTTTTGTTTTGTTTTTTTAAAAGAAGATGGGGCCTTAACGTTTTTGTAAGGTTAGGTGAAAAGGGTGAATGTAGAGGGGCTTGACTGAGAACAAAGTGGAAGATGTGGTGACTTAAGTGAACCGGAGAAAGGATACCCTTTCCTCAGAAACAAGGAGGAAGGACCTCAGAATAGTTAGGAATACATGTATACTTCCTTGGAAAAGGGAAGGATGTTAGCCATTTTGTTTCAATATTTTTACCTAAATGTATTTCTCTCAAAGGTCGAGGTCAAGGAGGCATTCTCATAGACGTTACACTCGATCCAGATCCCACTCTCACTCTCATAGGAGACGATCTCGAAGTCGATCATACACACCAGAATACCGGCGGCGAAGGAGCCGAAGCCATTCTCCAATGTCTAACCGGAGAAGACATACTGGCAGCAGGGTATGTGGTTTATAAAAGTTAATGACTTATTTTCTCTTTCCTGTGTTTAGTCATAGCATGTCTTGCTTTTAGGAGAGCTTGGCCATTGTTTAGGAGTGATACTCTGGAAACATCCTTAATAAGCTGCTTTAGCTTTCAAAATAAAGGAAATACCACCATCTTTCATAAGCTTACATGTTTTATGACGAAGAATGCAAAGGGAGTATATTTTCTTTTTTTGAGACAGAGTCTTACTATGTCTCCCCAGCTGGAGTGCAAGGGTGCAATTTCGACTCACTGCGGCCTTAGCCTCGCGAATAGCTGGGATTGCAGGTGTGCGCCACCACACCCAGCTAATTTTTATATTTTTAGAGATGGGGTTTCACCATGTTGGCCAGTCTGGGTCTCGAACTCCTGACTTCAGGGGATCCACCTGCCTTGGCCTCCCAAAGTGCTGGGGTTACAGGCATGAGCTACCGTGCCTGGCTGGGAGTATATTTTTCTTTTCATGACTTTTGAGTAAAAAGGAGATGAAGGCTGGGCGCGGTGACTCACACCTGTAATCCCTGCACTTTGGGAGGCCAAAGCGGGTGACCTCACTCCTGAGGTCAGGAGTTCGAGACCAGCCTGGCCAACATGGTGAAACCCCATCTCTGCTAAAAATACAAGATTTAGCCAGGCGTGGTAGCTTACGCCTGTAATCCCAACTACTTGAGAGGCTGAGGCTGGAGAATCCCTTGAACCCGGGAAGTGGAGGTTGCAGCAAGCCGAGATTGTGCCACTGCATTCCAGACTGGCCTTGGCGACAGAGTGAGACTCTGTCTCAAAAAATAAAGGAGATGATATTTGAGAAGAAATGTGTTCCAAGAATTCAAGTGAAAAGCATAAACTGAGTTGGAAATACTGGGATATGTTCAGAGTTTTATGATGGGGTAAGGGGGTCGAAGAAATACTAAAAACTTTTTAGTAATCATAGCTAACACTTTTATTCAGTACACTTCAAGCTCTTAGTATTTCTGTGAGGCAAGTTATTGAGTCTTGGATATATGACATTGAAGGACTTTTGGTTTTGGTTTAGTTTTTGCTAACTGGCGGTCTAGATTTCAACCAGGCAGCCGAACTCTGAAGTTTTTAGAGCATGTTTGCATGCCGTGCTATACTTCTCCCACAGGATACTAACTTAAACTGGTGGAGCATGTCATTATTTAATGTTTTGAAATCTGTAAATTTATTTCAAAATCTGGATTGTGGGAACACTGAAAGAATATCCTTGCTAAAAAGTGAAAATGGGCCAGGCATATTGGCTTATGCCTGTAATCCCAACTACTTGGGAGGCTGAGATGGGAGGATTCCCTGAGCCCAAGGAGGCCAAGGCTGCAGTGAGCCGTAATCGGGCCACTAAACTCCAGCCTAGGCAACAGAGTGAGACCCTGTCTCGGGGAAAAAAAATAAGAAAATGGAGGAGAAGGGGTCTAAGTCAACAACTACAGATGAAGTCAGATTAAGTACAAATCTGTAAGGGATGTAAAGCATTTGAATAAACAAGAAAGATGGCATTAAACTTTTTTTTTGAGATGGAGTTTCGCTCTTGTAAAAAGTAAAGATTCCTCTTCAAAGAGATTTTCCTCCCCATCTAATTAGAAGTAAATAATAACTTCTCTTAGAAGCAAAATTTGTTCAAAGCCCTGTGCTAACATTCTTAAATATCTGCTAGGCCAGGTGCGGTGACTCACGCCCATAATCCCAGCACTTTGGGAGGTCAAGGTGGGTGGATCACCTGAGGTTGGGAGTTCGAGACCAGGCTAACCAGCATGGAGAAACCCCATCTCTACCAAAAAATACAAAATTAGCTGGGGGTGGTAGTGCATGCCTGTAATGGGTAGTGTATACTGTGAATGGGTGTAGCTGCTTGGGAGGCTGAGGTGGAGGTTGCAGTGAGCCAAGATCGCACCATTGCACTCCAGCCTGGGCAACAAGAGTGAAACTCCGTCTCAAAAAAAAAAAAGTACTAGCCGTAATAAAAAAAAATCAATGTACTTTATGTTCTTAGCTCCCACAATGTAGCCTAAATATTTGCCCTAACATGCTTGTACAGGTCCAAATAAGCATTAGGTCATAGCCTGTTCCTCTTCTTTATTTAAAGGTGTTTTTACCTTTCTCAACATTCCACAAGTTACTTCCTCCTTCCTTTGTTCTCCTGCCTTTGCCTCTTTTAAAAAGTTCTAAGTTACTAGCCAATCAAGACAAATACAGAATGTGAAGTCCCGTTCCAACCAATAAAAAACAGACACAACAGTAAGGTAGACATATCAGATTATAAATGACCCTGTTTCCTTTGTTCAGTGTACTCTTGTGACAAAACTGCTGACAAGTGTACCCTTTCTCCAGAAAATAAAAATGGCCTTACTAAAAAAATGTATGTTCAAGTGGTACTTCTTTACGACACCGAGAAACAAACATTTCTAACACTCTTGTCACCTAGGCTGGAGTGTGATGGCGTGATCTTGGCTCACTGCAACCTCCACCTCCAGGATTCAAGCGATTCTCCTGCCTCAGCCTCTGGAGTAGCTGGGATTACAGGCATCTGCCAACATGCCCGGCTAATTTTTGTATTTTTAGTAGAGATGGGGTTTCACCGTGTTGGCCAGGCTGGTGTCAAACTCCTAACCTCAGGTGATCCACCCGCCTCACCCTCCCGAAGTGCTGGGATTACAGGATTTTTAGGATACATTATGAACGTTGCTGGGCTGGAGAGTAAGAACATTTTAATTCAGGCAATAGACAGAAAGCATATCCCAAAGAAGTCCCTGGGTGTATTGTGAATTGTAAAATACGGCTCATCTGCTCTAGTTTTCTTAAAATCTTACCTCTAAATTACTAGAAACAATATATTTTTTGTGTATTAGATGAGGTGTTCTAAACAAAGTATTTCTGTTTCTTTAATTTTGATTTTAATTTGGAGTTTTAAATAATATTTTTATTCAATAGGCAAATCCAGATCCCAACACTTGCCTTGGAGTGTTTGGCCTCAGTTTGTACACAACAGAGAGAGATCTTCGTGAAGTATTTTCTCGATATGGACCATTGAGTGGTGTCAATGTGGTTTATGATCAGCGAACTGGACGATCTCGAGGATTTGCATTTGTGTATTTTGAGAGAATAGATGACTCAAAGGAGGTAAATTTGTCTTTTATATGCCTGATTATAGTACTGAATTAGTGTGAAAAGTTGATTAACAGACTTTTGTTTCTGTAAACATTGCATCCCTTTTTCTTTCTTTCTTATTTATTTATTTTTTAAGATAGGGGCCGGGCGCGGTGGCTCACGCCTGTAATCCCAGCACTTTGGGAGGCCGAGGCGGGCGGATCACAAGGTCAGGAGATCGAGACCATGGTGAAACCCCGTCTCTACTAAAAATACAAAAAATTAGCCGGGCGCGGTGGCGGGCGCCTGTAGTCCCAGCTACTCGGGAGGCTGAGGCAGGAGAATGGCGCGAACCCGGGAGGCGGAGCTTGCAGTGAGCCGAGATGGCGCCACTGCACTCCAGCCAGGGGGACAGAGCGAGACTCCGTCTCAAAAAAAAAAAAAAAAAGGATCTTGCGGCTGGGTGCGGTGACTCAGGCCTGTAATCCCACCACTTTGGGAGGCCAAGGCGGGCGGATCATGAGGTCAGGAGGTCGAGACCATCCTGGCCAACACGGTGAAACCCCGAGTCTCCTAAAAATACAAAATAGCCGGGCGTGGTGGCGGGCACCTGTAGTCCCAGCTACTCGGGAGGCTGAGGCAGGAGAATGGCGCAAACCCAGGAGGCAGAGCTTGCAGTGAGCCGAGATCGCACCACTGCACTCCAGCCTGGCCGACAGAGTGAGACCCTCTCAAAAAAAAAAGAGAGAGAAAGAAAGCCTGATTATTAATAGAACTTCTAGATATATACAAATATATATATTTTTTAATTTAGAAGACAGAAGGTCTAATAAAACTAAAAGTATTAAGCTTCAAATTCCTTAAAATGCAATTTTATAAATCAATTACTATCAACTTTTAGTAAAGAGTAAGCGAGCCTAGGCCAGGTATAGCAGCTCACATCAGTAATCCTAGCACCTTGGGAGGCCACGGCAGCAGGAACAGTTGAGGCCAGAAAGAGTTCCGAGACCAGCCTAAGCGACACAGCAAGACTCCCTGCAAAAACTTAAAGCAAGCCTAACACTTCCTTTTTAACACCTAATATGTTAGAATAGCACTATTTCAAATCATTGACATTGATTAGCGACAGAGCGAGACTCCGTCTCAAAAAAATAAAAGATAGGATCTTGCTGATTTTGCTTTGTTGCCCAGGCTGGAGTGCAGCCTTGACCTCCTGGGCTCAGGCAGTCCTGCCACCTCAGCCTCCTGAGTAGCAGGGACTACAAGCGTGGGCCACCATGCCTAGATAATTTCTTGTTGTAGAGATGAGGTCTCACTATGTTACCCAGGCTGATCTTGAACTCCTGGCCTCAAGTGATCCTCCCAGAATGCTGGTTTTACAGGCATGAGCCATCATATGTGGTCTGTTGTGTCCTTTCTAATTTTGACCTGATTCAAACTCTGCCTCTCAGTGTTAACAATTGGAGTGACCACAGTTTCACTTTTTTCAGTTATGCTCTCTGGTATAGGCATATCCTAATTGAAATCTGGCTATGTAAAGTTAATGGAAAAAGTTAAAAGTTAATGGAAAAAGTATATATGTGTAAGTGTTCTCTTTTGAATAAGCCATAATGATGCTCCAAATAGGTGATTACGTTAACTTTAAAAATAATTCTGGGATGTTTAGGTTTGATATGTTTAATTTTGTGTCTATAATGAGGAAGGAACTTTGTTTTTCTGTTCTCTAAATGTTCATGTATCAGTCTGTTCAATAATTGAAAAATACTACAAGGAAAGAATTGATAATTTTTTAATGCTGTTCTTGTCTAACAATGAACTAATCAATGTCAATGATTTGAAATAGTGCTATTCTAACACATTAGGTATTATAAACGAAGTGTTAGGCTTGCTTTAAGTTTTTGCAGGGAGTCTTGCTGTGTCGCTTAGGCTGGTCTCGGAACTCCTCCTGGCCTCAACTGTTCCTCCTGCCTTGGCCTCCCAAGGTGCTAGGATTACTGATGTGAGCTGCTATACCTGGCCTAGGCTCGCTTACTCTTTACTAAAAGTTGATAGTAATTGATTTATAAAATTGCATTTTAAGGAATTTGAAGCTCAATACTTTTAGTTTTATTAGACCTTCTGTCTTCTAAATTAAAAAATATATATATATTTGTATATATCTAGAAGTTCTATTAATAATCAGGCTTTTTTTTTTTTTTGAGACAGAGTCTCGCTCTGTCGCCCAGGCTGGAGTGCAGTGGCGCAATCTTGCCTAGTACTTCAGTTTTTAATCATTTATGTCACAGGCAGTTTAATGCCTTAATTTGTCAGTATTGTGACTTTTTTTTTTTTTTTACTGTTACATATTTGTGATTTATATATATTTCTTTTCTCAAGAGATAAAGGTATCAATTTAGAAATACTAGGATATCTGAGCTGAAGTAAAAGTTGCAATGTGCAAGCCAGAACACAGTTTTTTTCTTCTTACTATTTTTTAATATGAAACATGTTTATCTCTTGATTCCACCTCTCCCCCTTCCACTTCTGGATAAAGCTAAAATGGCAGGCTGGGCGTAGTGGCTCGCACCTTGTAATCCCAGCATTTGAGGAGGCTGAGGTGGGTGGATCACCTGAGGTCAGGAGTTCA
Organism: Theropithecus gelada; assembly: GCF_003255815.1. Classification (NCBI taxonomy): domain Eukaryota; kingdom Metazoa; phylum Chordata; class Mammalia; order Primates; family Cercopithecidae; genus Theropithecus; species Theropithecus gelada. The sequence continues at coordinate 89,323,314 of NC_037670.1, forward strand.
AGACCAGCCTGGCCAACGCAGTGAAACCCCGTCTCTACTAAAGTACACAAATTAGCCAGGCATGGTGGCATGTGCCTGTAATCCCAGCTACTCGGGAGGCTGAGGCAGGAGAATTGCTTGAACCTGGGAGGCAGAGGTTGCAGTGAGACAAATTCGTGCCACTTCACTCCAGCCTGGGCAACAGAGCAAGACTCCACTCCATCTCAAAAAGAAGAAAAAAAAAAAGCTTAAATGGCAACTTTAAAGACAGGAACAGTTACTTAGTGGCAGGTTTAGAAGTTCCTTTTAGTTCACTAGGTGACAATGTGTTACTTAAGGATTGGGTTGACTAGGCTTGTCAGCTAAATCGCAGTTTCTCTTTTCAGTTGCCTAGGCTGAATCCTCAGCTAACACAGGCATGTTGTATGGTTTCTTCTCTATGGCTGAGACTGCCTCCAGTCTTTAGGGACAGGCAATCTGAAGTGATTTGATTTTTTTCTTGTTTCTGTTTTTTGTTTTTTGTTTTTTTTTGTGATGAGGTCTTGCTCTTTGCCCTGTCGCCTAGGCTGGAGTGTGATGGCACGATCTCAGCTCACTGCAACTTTCGCCTCCCAGGCTCAAGTGATCCTCCCACCTCAGCCTCCAGAGTAGCTGGGACAACCCCAGTGCACACCACCATGCCCGGCTAATTTTTGTATTTTTTGGTAGAGACAGGGTTTTGCCCCATTGCCCAGGCTAGCCTCAAACCCTGGACCTCAAGTGATCTGCCCTCCTTGACCTCCCCAAAGTGCCAGGATTACAGGCATGAGCCACTTCAGTTGGCTAAAGTGATTTTTTTTTATTTTTTTTTTATTTATTTTTTTTGAGACAGAGTCTTGCTCTGTTGCCAGGCTGGAGGGCAGTGGCACAATCTCGGCTCACTGCAACCTCCACCTCCCGAGTTCAAGCAATTCTCCTGTCTCAGCCTCCTGAGTAGCTGGGACTGCAGGCGCACGCCACCACACCCAGCTAATTTTTGTATTTTTAGTAGAGATGGGGTTTCACCATGTTGGCCAGGATCGTCTCAATCCTGACACCTCATGATCCGTCCATCGTGGCCTCCCAAAGTGTTGGGATTACAGGTGTGAGCTATCACGCCCAGCCTAAAGTGATTTTTAAAATCATTTTAAAATTTGTGTCCTTTATTAACTAACTTCTCCCTGATTCTGAAAATTTCACTGAAGTGTCAAAGTTGTTAGAGTGCATGTGGTGAAGATAATAATATAAGCTCCTCACCCTGTTTTAGTAAGAAGTACTTAGAGGTTTTGTGTGTGTTTTGGGGGGCAGTGCTTAGGATGGGATGAGGGGAGATCAACTTTGATTTTTGGAACTTCAGATGGAAAATGTGTTAAATTTTTGCAGCTTTGCTTTTACAGACATTTATGTGATGTAAAGTTCTTTTTAAAAATTGAACCGGGTGTGGTGGCTCATGCTTCTAATCCCAGCACTTTGGCAGGAGGATTACTTGAGCCCGGGAGTTTGAGACCAGCCTGGGGAAACGTAGGGAGACTTGGTCTCTACAAATATATATGTGTGTGTGAGAGAATAGGAAAAAAATTGTTCCAGAAACAAATAATACTCTAAAGAGTTGTTTTCAAAGAGACATCTCTTGATCTTCAAGAATTAGGCTGTGCAAGGTGGCTCATGCAATTTGGGAGGCTGAGGTGGGAAGGCCACTTGAGGCCATGAGTTAAGGGACCAGCCTGGGCAACATATCCAGATCTTGTCTCTACAAAAATAAATGCTTGCAGGCCGGGTGTGGTGGCTTATGCCTGTAATCCCAGCACTTTGGAAGGCCGAGGTGGGCGGATCACGAGCTCAAGAGATCGAGACCATCCTGGCCAACATGGTGAAACCTCGTCTCTACTAAAAATACAAAAAATTAGCTGGGCATGGTGGCGCATGCCTGTAATCCCAGCTACTTGGGAGGCTGAGGCAGAAGAATCACTTCAACCCAGGAGGCAGAGGCTGCAGTGACCGAGGTCACGCCATTGCACTCCAGCCTGTGCAACAAGAGCGAAACTTGTTCTCATAAATAAATAATAAAATGCAATCCATTGAATGGAATACTATTTAGACCCCTTCTCTACCAATAATTTTTGTTTTAATTAGCCAAGCATGGTGGCACAAACCTTGTGGTTCTAGCTACTTAGGAGACTAAGGCTGGAGGATTGCATAAGCCGAGAAGTTTGAGGCCACAGTAAACTATGATCTTGTCACTGCCAGCTTGGGCAACGGAGTGAGACCTTGTCTTTTGTTTTGTTTTGTTTTTTAATGACCTTTAGTTTATAGGGCACTCTTACAGAGAAATATTTGTGGATACATAAAAATTGTGTAGCTTTTATTAGTTTATTATACTTTTATTAGTTCAGTCTCAGTAAAAGGCTGAAAGGCATTACCATAAATTTGTTCTTGTCTATTTATATCATCATTTCTTGACTGCTCACTGAGTCTTGTCGGTATACTAGACTGCAAACTAAAGGATAAGATTGGGGGCAGGTTATAAAAAGAACCTGTATAAAGCTTAGCAAACCCTTTTTAATGTTCTGAAGTCAGTCTTTATAAGTGAAATCGCCGGAAACTAGAAAGTATGAAATGGCAGTCTACCTAGGCAACCTACAAAATTAGCTTGAAAAGACTTCAGTCTCCGCTCCCCTGTTGATCTCATAGAATGGGGAATGGGAATTGAACCAAAACTGGAATATTATTTGGGAAAGTTTATTAACTACTGTTTGTTGATCTCATGGAGTGGGGAATGGGAATTGAACCAGAACTGGAAAATTATTTGGGAAAGTTTATTAACTACTTTTTCTGCTGAGTAAATTAAAATGTGTTCTGGACATTGTTGAGGTCTAGAATTGTCTATACAGTGCCCTGTACAAGCTACATTGCTGTCATTTTCAAAATCAGGAGTTTATTTGGATTACAAATACTTTGTGCTTAATTTTAAGTAATGATTACTTCAAGACTGGTGAATTATACATGACTTTCTGTGCCTGTTCTTTCTAGGCTATGGAAAGGGCAAATGGAATGGAGCTGGATGGTAGAAGAATTCGGGTGGATTATTCTATCACCAAGAGAGCACACACACCAACACCAGGCATCTACATGGGCAGACCAACTCAGTAAGAGTTCAAGTTTCCTAAGCTAAACTATGAAATCCACCAGAAATATGTGCAAAATTTTGATTACTCAGAAAAACTTTTTTCCTATAATTAGAATTGATTTTGGCAAGGGTGTGGGTTTGAGACATGGTCTCCCTCTGTGACCCAGGCTGGGCTGCTGTGGCGCCATCTCAGCTCACTGCAACCTCTGCTTCCTGGGTCAAGCAGTCCTCCCACCTCAGCCTCCCGAGTAGCTGGGACTTACAGGCACGTGCCACCATGTCCAGCTAATTTTTGTATTTTTTGTAGAGATGGGGTTTTGCCATGTGGGGTTTTGCCTTGTTGCCCAGGCTGGTCTTGAAATCCTGGGCTGAAGTGATCTGCCCGCCTTGGCCTCCCAAAGTGTAGGATTGCAGGTATGAGCCACCATGCCAGGAGAGAGTTGAAAGTTAAATACATTGTTTTTTGTGTATTTCAGAGGTAAGATTTCACTATGTTGTACAGGCTGGTCTTGAACTCCTGGGCTCAAGCAATCCACCTGCCTCAGCCAGTCTTTTTATTTTTACATACATATGTTTGAGCAACAGGATAAATTAAAACTATCAAAAGTGCATCCTGGCTTTTTTTTCCCCCCAGCCTGGCTGAGCTCTTTGTACTGTACAAGCAGAAAAATTACTGAATACTAGAAAAATATCATAGGCTGTTTAAATATTGATTCTCTTTTTGTTCTTATGTGATTTGGGGAAGTCTCTGTGTTTAAGACTGATTTTATTGGTTTTAGCATTTGTAAAAAATATTAAAAGATGCCACAGTAGGCCGGGCACAGTGGCTCAACAGCTGTAATCCCAGCACTGGGAGGCCAAGGTGGGTGGATCACTTGAGCCCAGGAGTTTATGACCAGCCTGTACAACATGGTGAAATCCCATCTCTCCTTAAAACATACAAAAATTAGCTAGGCATGGTGGCATGTACCTGTAGTCCTAGCTACTCAGGAGGCTGAGGTGGGAGGATTGCTTCAACCTGGGAAGCAGAGTTTGCAGTGAACTGAGGTTGCGCCTCATAAGCTAAAGAATAAAATTGGAGGTAGGTTATAAAAAGAACCTGTAGCACCTTGTGAGCAACCTTGGCTCACTGCAACTTCTTCCTGGGCCAAAGCAATCCTCCCACCTCAGCCTGTGAAGTAGCTGGGACTACATGTGCATGCCGCCATGCTAATTTTTTTGTTTTAAAGAGAGAAGGACTCTCTTAGAGCAAGAGGTCTCATTACATTGCCTGGGTGGGTCTTGAACACCTGGGCTCAAGGGATTCACCCACCTTGACTTCCCAAAGTGCTGAGATTATAGGCATGAGCCACTGTATGCCATCCTGATGTGTAGTGGCTCACACTTGTAATCCCAGCACTTTGGGAGGCCAAGGCAGGCAGATCACTTGAGGCCGGGAGTTCAAATCCATCTTGGGCAACGTGGCAAAACCCTGCTTCTACTAAAAGAAAAATACAAAAATTAGCCGGGTGTGGTGGCACACACCTGTAATCCCAGCTACTCGGGAGCTGAGGCACAAGAATCACTTGAACCTGGGAGGCGGAGGTTGCAGTGAGCCTGGGCGACAGAGTGAGACTCTAAAAACAAAAAACGTAAGTAGGGGTTTTGATAATGTTTTTAAATATACAACCCTCCTGGCTGGCTTGTGATGTTCATTGGGCAGGCGCAGTGGCTCACACCTGTAATCCCAACACTTTGGGAGGCCGAGGCGGGTGGATCATGAGGTCAGGAGGTTGGGACCACGGTGGAACCCTGTCTCTTACTAAAAATACAAAAATTAGCCGGGCGTGGTGGCGGGTGCCTGTAGTCCCAGTTACTTGGGAGGCTGAGGCAGGAGAATGGTGTGAACCCGGGAGGCAGGGCTTGCAGTGAGCTGAGATCACACCAGTACACTCCAGCCTAGGTGACAGAGCAAGATTCTGTCTCAAAAAATAAAAATAAAATATACAACCAAAGGCAGTATTCACGGAGGTATTTCTTGGGAATAAAAGAAGGAATATAGTCATTCCTTGGTATTCTCTTTGGTGTCCAGAGTTAGTTACTTTAAAATTCTTGGTGTTTATTGCCTTTTAGTCACAGGGATACACCTTTTATTCATTTATTTATTTATTTTACCAGTCTCATTTAGCAGTAGGGATGCATATTAGCATTTTTATACTGCTGCTCAACACAGTGTTTCATCGTTTCAATTTGTTGAAAAGGTTTTGATGATTTGGGCAGTGCATTAATAGAAGAGCAGTTAATAGTTTTGAGAGTTTTGTGAAGTCCTTCTTGGTTATGTATGTAGTGAATAAGGCAAAGCAGAATACCATGGGAGTCAGTAAAATGAGATACGGAGGCAATTTCTGATGAAAGGGATGTTCTTTCTCACTTTTCTCTTTTTTAAGGCATTCAATTTCTATTAAAGTGTCCTGGAAAATAGTCATTCACACTAATGTAGAATTTTTACATTTTTCTGCAGTAGTGGTGGTGGTGGTGGAGGAGGAGGCGGTGGTGGAGGTGGAGGTGGTGGCAGACGTCGAGATTCTTACTATGATAGAGGATATGATCGTGGGTATGACAGATATGAAGACTATGATTACCGGTACAGGTAATGTTTTAACTTGAGCTTTCTGTTCTAAATTAGATGATAGTAGTGTTTGGCACTTTTATGTTTGATACATATGAATAAAAACTTGATTTTTAAAATAGATCATATATGACGCTTTGGGAACAGAAGTTAGCAATCTGTATATGCCAGTATTTTGTTGTGCTCTATACTTTTCTGGTCTCATTGGCACAAAGAGAACTTAATATTAAGTAGTTATCACCTTAGGTACATTATTATTTTGAATGATGAGGAATTTTTATTTTCATCGGCCTCAGTGGAGTGATTATGTAGTATGCTAAGTAATCTTTCATTTCTTACAGAAGACGATCACCTTCTCCTTATTATAGTCGATACAGATCACGATCAAGATCTCGTTCCTACAGCCCAAGTATGTGAACTTTGCTTTTGTAGCATTAAAAACCTCATTTCTAATTAATGGCTTACTTCAGAATATTAGAGTATAAGGTGGAAGGTGGCAGTTAATAGTTGGAAAAATATTAGGCAAATTAAACTATAATTGTTAACCTTTTCTTTTTTCTTTTTTTTTTTTTTGCTTTTTCTCTTTTAGGACGCTATTGATAACGGAATGGTTGCAATTAAGGACTTTTTTTTCCTCTTTGTTTTCTTTTTTTTTTTTTTTTTTTCCTGAGACTTCCCCAAGCTTTGGATTCTTCCTACTCCTTAAGAAAAAAAAATCTTTGATTTAGCATCTACACTTTTGTCAATTGTGTTGCTGTTTTCCACCCCTTTTAATTATACTCTTAAAGATGTAATTGTTATCATTTTGAGCAGTTAAACATCTTGAGTATAAAAGAACCCCAATGTTATGCTTTGTAATTTTTTTTTTTTTTTTTTTGCTTTTACCTAAACTTCTAACTAATCAAATAAGGAAAGAAACTGTCTTTTTAAAGCTTATTTTGTGTTAGATACTGTATTAGAGATCTGCATTTATCATGAACTCCTTTTTTTAACTTTATTTTCAGGAAAGTAACACATGAAGTAGTTCAGTCGTGTCAGGATTGTCTGGGGTGGAATGGAACAGTCAAGTAGTTGAAAGTTTTTTTTTTAGGGATGGAAAGTTTGTGAACTCCTGTAAAACATGCTGTATTTGAAATACATCTGTTAAAACTTAAAAACTAAAGTGTGATTTTTTTGTTGTTATTGTTAAATTTATTGACGTTTAGTCCCTTAATCAGTGAAGGACAACCCTTATTTATTACCTACAGCAGTTGTATAATTTGCTGTTAGAAATTCTGATATTGGGACAGTGGATAAGCAGGTTATCATATAGCATAGAATTCTTGAAAGATACATGTGGGGAAAAGTAGTCTCAAATAAAAGCTAATTTCTTTGAAAATGGGATTGTCTCTTTATTGTGGTATAATGGAGAAATATGATTGATTGAGGAACTGGTCCTTTTCCCTCACATCCCCCCAGTGCATATTTATATGAAAGTTTACCCATCCTGAGTTTTAATTTCCCAATGTTTCTCATTTTTAAAAATATTTTTTCTTACACCAGAATGTTATTTCTTGTCTTTTCTTTGGTTCTTTTAAAACCCTTGTTTTTCTTCTCTTTTGGAGGGAGGAGACCAAGTTGTAAATATTGAGAATATTCAGTACTAGCACCATGCTGAAGGAAAGATAGGTAGCTAATACTTCTTTTTTTTTTTTTTTTTTTTTTTTTGAGACGGAGTCTCGCTCTGTCGCCCAGGCTGGAGTGCAGTGGCCAGATCTCAGCTCACTGCAAGCTCCGCCTCCTGGGTTCCCGCCATTCTCCTGCCTCAGCCTCCCAAGTAGCTGGGACCACAGGCGCCGCCACCTTGCCCGGCTAATTTTTTGTGTTTTTAGTAGAGACGGGGTTTCGCCGTGTTAGCCAGGATGGTCTCGATCTCCTGACTTTGTGATCCGCCCGTCTCGGCCTCCCAAAGTGCTGGGATTACAGGCTTGAGCCACCGCGCCCGGCCTTTTTTTTTTTTTTTTTTGAGACAAGAGTCTCGCTCTGTTGTCCAGGCTGGAGTGCAGTGGCATGATCTTGACTCACTGCAACCTCCGCCTTCCGGGTTCACACCATTCTCCTGCCTCAGCCTCCCAAGTAGCTGGGGCTACAGGCGCCCGCCACCAAGCCTGGCTAATTTTTTCTATTTTTAGTAGAGATGAGGTTTCACCGTCTTAGCTAGGATGGTCTCCATCTCCTGACCTCGTGATCTGCCTGCCTCAGCCTCCCAAAGTGCTGGGATTACAGGTGTGAGCCACCGCGCCTGGCCGGTAGGTAGCTAATATCTTAAAAAGTCTGAATATATTCCAATAGAAAACACACATTTTTAAATGACCATAAAGTAAAAGAAGAAGAGGGTGTTTCAAGTGACCTTTATAAAAAAGGTGTTAGGGGACTGGGCACAGTGCTAACACCTGTAATCCCAGCATTTGGGAGGCCGAGGCGGGCAGATCACGAACTCAGGAGATTGAGACCATCCTGGCTAACACGGTGAAACCCCGTCTCTACTTAAAATACAAAAAAAATAGCCGGGCGTGGTGGCGGGCACCTGTAATCCCAGCTACTCAGGAGGCTGAAGCAGGAGGATCACTTGAACCCAGGAGGTGGAGGTTGCAGTGAGCCAAGATCATGCCACTGCACTCCAGCCTTAGAGACAGAGTGAGACTCCCGTCTCATAAAAAAAAGGCTGGGAGCAGTGGCTCATGCCTGTAATCCCAGCACTTTGGGAGGCGGAGGCAGGCGGATCACCTGAGCTCAGGAGTTCAAGACCAAACTGGCCAACGTGGTGAAACCCCGTCTCTACTAAAACTACAAAAATTAGCCGGGTGCATTGGCACGCACCTATAATCACAACTACTCAGGAGGCAGAGGCAGGCGAATCGTGTGAACCCGGGAGGTGGAGGTTGCAATGAGCGAAGATCGCACCAATGCACTCTAGCCTGGGCAACAGAGTAAGACTCCATCTCTAAAAGAAAAAAAAAAAAAGAAAAACATTAGGGCCAGGCGTGGTGGCTCGTGCCTGTAATTCCAGCAGTTTGGGAGGTTGAGCAGGTGGATCACTTGAGGTCAAGAGTTCAAGACCAGCCTGGCTAAAGTGGTCTCAAAAAGTGTTAGGGGATTGAAGCCTCAGACATCTTTTGTTCTGTTTGAAACAGGGTCTCTGTCACCCAGGCTGGGTGCAGAGACCACCCAACCCTTGCCTCCCAGGCTAAAGCAATCCTCCCACCTCGGCCTCCCACAGTGCTGGGATTACAGGCATGAGCCACCATGCCCAGCTAGACATCTTTATTTAAAAGCTTACTTTTTGAAAGACTTGTCTTTTTTAAATAATAAATTTATTACTAAAAATTATTTTAAATAAATTTTGCGACTAGGGAGCTGAGCAGAGTGCACCTATAGTTACAGCTTCTTGGAACGCTGAGGTAGGACGATTGCTTGAGGTCAGGAATTCAAGGCTGCATTGTGCTATTATGTTATGATTGTGCCTGTGAATAACCACTGCACTCCAGCTGGACAACGTAGTGAGAACCCTGCCTCTAATAATAATAAAGGTTTGGTTTGGCTTTAATAATAAAAAGAACCTATAGTTCTGAATAGAACATTGTTGACTTTAAAAGACAAGCAGTATATCAACAGTGAAAACATTAGCCGCAATCCGGAAGACAGGTTTTTTTTGTTTTTGAGACATGGTCTTCTCGCACTTGTTGCCCAGGCTGGGGTGCAATGGCGTGATCTCGGCTCACCACAACCTCCACCTCCCGGGTTCAAGCGATTCTCCTGCCTCAGCCTCCCAAGTAGCTGGGATTACAGGCATGTGCCACCACCCCAGCAAATTTTGTATTTTTAGTAGAGACGGGGTTTCTCCATGTTGGTCAGGCTGGTCTTGAACTCCCAACCTCAGGTGATCCGCCCCCCTCGGCCTCCGAAAGTGCCAGGATTACAGGCATGAGCCACCGTGCCTGGCCTGGAAGACAGTATTTATTAAGAGAGTAGGCTGGGTGCGCTGGCTTATGCCTGTAATCCCAGCACTTTGGGAGGCTGAGGCGGGTGGATCACGAGGTCAGGAGGTCGAGACCATCCTGGCTAACATGATGAAACCCTGTCTCTACTAAAAATACAAAAAATTAGCCAGGCGTGGTGGTGGGCCCCTGTAGTCCCAGCTACTTGGGAGGCTGAGGCAGGACAGTGGTGTAAATCGGGGAGGCGGAGCTTGCAGTGAGCCAAGATCACGCCACTGCACTCCAGCCTGGGGGACAGAGCGAGACTCCGCCTCAAAAAACAAAAAAAAATTTACTTTTTGGGCTGGGCGTGGTGGCTTATGTCTGTAATCCTAGCACTTTGTGGGGCAGAGGCAGGTGGATCCACCTGAGGTCAGGAGTTTGAGACTCACCTGACCAACATGGTGAAACCCAGCCTCTACCAAAAATACAAAAATTAGCCAGGGATGGTGGCATGTGCCTGTACTCCCCGCTACTCAGGAGGCTGAGGCAGGAGAATCACTTGAACCTGGGAGGCAGAGGTAGCAGTGAACAGAGAGCACCACTGTACTCCAGCCTGGGCAACAAAGCAAGACTCAAAAAAAAAAAAAAAAAGATGGTATTATACAAAGAAAACTAAGGTTATATACTCAATTATTTACAACACAAAATTAGTTTAAAATGACTATCCTATTCACCCCTTAGAGGTGGATGAATGGATACATGGGTAGTTGAGGTACTAGTTTTAGACCGTTATAAAGTATGGCTCCAATCACTAGGAAAAATGTGTGTATATAGAGGAATGGGGAGTTACTGTTTTTTTGTGGTGGTGGTGGTTTTTTGTTTGTTTTATTTTGTTTTTCAGACGGTCTGGCTCTGTTCTCCAGGCTGGAATATAGTGGCACAATCTCAGCTCACTGCAGCTTCCGCCTCCTAGGTTCAAGCAATTCTCCTGCCTCGGCCTCTGAGTACCTGGGACTACAGGCGTGTGCCACCACGCCCGGCTAATTTTTTTTTTTTTTTTTTAAGTAGAGATGGAGTTTCACCATGTTGGCCAGGATGGTCTTGATCTCCTGACTTTGTGATCTGCCAGCGTCGGCCTCCCAAAGTGCTGGGATTAAGGCATGAGCCACCGTGCCCCGCTGGGGAGTTAGTATTTAATGGGTATAGTTTCAAGTGCATGGATACGTGAGTAATTGAGGTACTAGTTTCAGACTGTTACAGAGTATGGCTCCAAACACTAGGAAAAATTCAAAGTATATACAGAGAGAGGAAATGGGGAGTTAGTGTTTAATCTGTATAGTTTCAAGTATGTATAGCAAAAACAAAAAAAATCCACATATATGTAGTTTGTTGCTACATAACTATTCCTGGTATACTCTGCAATTTGAAAGTTGTAAAATGATTAACCAATGAGGTAACTTCCTTGCTTTGTGACTGCTGCACAGAATGATGCCTGGCATGGAGTAGGTATCCAATAAATATTTGCATAAATGAATGAGGATAGAAGAGTAATTGAAAGAGCTAAAGTATAAGGGCAGTGTGACAGAAGGGATCTCGGCTGAAAATCATGACAACCCTAACAATGGTTAAAAATCACTTTTAGTAATCTTTGTAATAAGGGAAGAAAAATGGCAGTTTAATTATCATTAAAGTATTGGTGCTTAAGTCACCTTGAAAATTCATTTATGGCGGGGTACAGTGGCTCACGCCTGTAATCCCAACTCTGAGAGGCCAAGGCAGGCAGATCACAAGGTCAGGAAATCGAGACCATTCTGGCTAACACGATAAAACCCTGTCTCTACTAAAAATTAAAAAATTAGCCAGGTGTGGTGGCATGCACCTGTGGTCCCAACTACTCCGGAGGCTGAGGCAGGAGAATCGCTTGAACCCGGGAGGCAGAAGTTGCAGTGAGCTGAGATCGTGTCACTGCACTCCAGCCTAGGCGACAGAGCGAGACTCCATCTCCAAATAAAAAAAGAAAATTCATTGATACAGAATACTGGGATCCCTGATTATATATGTCAGATAAGTTAAGCATTCTATTTGATATTCACAAGAATATCAAGTGCAAACAGGTCACAATGGGCCGGGCGCGGTGGCTCGCGCCTGTAATCCCAGCAACTTTGGGAGGCTGAGGCGGGCAGATCACCTGGTCAGGAATTGACCAGCCTGACCAATATGGAGAAACCCCGTCTCTACTAAAAATATATAATTAGCTGGGCTTGGTGACGCATGCCTGTAATCCCAGCTACTCGGGAGGCTGAGGCAAGAGAATCGCTTGAACCCGGGAGGTGGAGGTTGCAGTGAACTGAGATCATGCCATTGCACTCCAGCCTGGGTAACAAGAGTGAAACTCTGTCTCAAAAAAAAAAAAGTCACAATGGAAAATGTTCTTTTTTTGAAACTTAAAAGGGATATGGATTTATATTCTTTTTTTGAGATGGAGCCTCACTCTGTCACCTGGCCCAGGCTAGAGTGCAGTGGCGCGATCTCAGCTCATTGCAACCTCTGCCTTCCGGGTTCAAGCGATTCTCCTGCCTCAGCCTCCAGAGTAGCTGGGACTACAGGCACGCGCTACCACGCCCAGCTACTTTTTTTGTATTTTTAGTGGAGTCAGGGTTTCACCATGTTGGCCAGGATGGTCTTGATCGATTGACCTCGTGATCCGCCCACCTCAGCCTCCCATATTGCTGGGATTACAGATGTGAGCTATGGCGCCCGGCTGGATTTATTTCAAATACTCTAACAAAGCTATTGATACATTATTTTCACAAACTTCCACCTGAAATTTAGCATTTCCTTCAACAATGAATGTAGGCAAAGTTTCAAACCTGTCTTTGTAAAGGCATACACATATATTTGTAATCAAACTTTTAATAAAATTTATCATTTTAAAGTATGGTTTGTATGCTTTGGTTGTTCTTAAGGTGATTTAGAGTTTATACTATTTTTTAACAACAAATTATTAAATTCGTTATTAAAGTGCAAAGCTCAAATGAAGAAAATGAAAAACATTTGTTGTCTTTTATGTATATATCCTGAATTCATACTACTGAATGGGAAAACCTAGTACTATAAATATTTCAATCCTTACCTCCAAATGTATATTATTGTACACTTCATGGAGTTACAGTGAGAATGTACCAGCAGGGTGTCTTAAGTTAAACATTCAGACTTAGAAAACCATTAGTCCACATTTGGCATATTCACTTCGAAAGATACCGGATAGGAAGCAGCAAGTAGGGCAGTGCCAGGCATTCCACAGGAAACCTTGTAGCAGTTCACACAGCAATACAACTTAGGTCTGAGATGTGAGATCCACATCACGCAAGTGCACAAGACACCTGGTTTTAAAAGTTTTATGACCCAGTACCCACAGGCATCGCTTCCAAGCTTCCTGAGACACATGCCTCTTATGTCATTGCACTTAAGATGTAGTGTCTCCATTGGATACTTTAGTTTCTCCCAGTCCAGACACAATTTACCAGTCAAATCATTTTTACCACAAGCAATGTTGTAACATAGTTGACATACTATCCTTATCAGGGTACCAGAGAAACAACTAGAAATTTAATGAAAGGCCAAATTCCTACACAGAAGGGGAAAGGTCTTATTAAACAGTTTATAGTTGTCCCTACAAGATTTGGGACTGGGGGCTGGAAGTTCAATGAAATAGTTCCGGGCCGGGCGCGGTGGCTCAAGCCTGTAATCCCAGCACTTTGGGAGGCCGAGGCGGGCGGATCACAAGGTCAGGAGATCGAGACCACGGTGAAACCCCGTCTCTACTAAAAATACAAAAAATTAGCCGGGCGCGGTTGTGGGCGCCTGTAGTCCCAGCTACTTGGGAGGCTGAGGCAGGAGAATGGCGTGAACCCGGGAGGCGGAGCTTGCAGTGAGCCGAGATCACGCCACTGCACTCCAGCCTGGGCGACAGAGCGAGACTCTGTCTCAAAAAAAAAAAAAAAAAAAAAAAAAAAAAAAAAAAAAGAAATAGTTCCAAAGATCACATGGAAGAATGTACTTAGAAATGAATAAACAATCAGGAATAGACTCCAGACTAGATCCAAGTACCTATGAAAACTTACATGGGCTGGGCGTGGTGGCTCATGCCTGTAATCCCAGCACTTAGGGAGGCTGACGCAGGAGGATCAGTTGAGCCCAGGAGTTCAAGACTAGCCTGGACGACATAGTGAGATCCCCATCTCTACAAAAAATAAAAAATTTGCTGGGTTTGATGGTGCATACCTGTAGTCCTAGCTACTCAGGAGGCTGATGTGTAAGTTGAGCCTGGGAGATCCAGGCTGCAGTGAGCCATGGTCATGCCACTGCACTCCACCCTAGCTGACAGAATGAGACCCTGTCTCAAAAAAGGAAAGAAAACTTGTGTACTTATACGATAAAGGTGGCATTTTATTTTTATGGGAAAATGACAAATCAATAAAGGATGGTATATGGCTATTTGGAAGAAAATAGATTTAGACTCCTGCCTCATACAATATTGCAACAATACAAATTATAGGTGGGTTAATATATAAATGTAAAAAAACTATATGTTATTATTTGGCAACCACAATAATAATAGTTGATAAGGGAAGTCTTTGATGGGTACTAAAACTAGTACATAAAAATTTCAGGAATAGGCCGAGTGTGGTGGCTTATGTCTGTAATTCCAGCACTTTAAGAGGCCGAGGCCGGTGGATCACCTGAGGTCAGGAGTTCAAGATCAGCCTGGCCAACATGGTGAAACCCCGTCTCTACTAAAAATAAAAAATTAGCCAGGTGTGGTGGCACACGTCTATAGTCCCAGCTACTCAGGAGGCTGAGGCAGCAGAATCGCTTGAACCTGGGAGGCAGAGGTTGTGGTGAGCTGAGATCGCGCCACTGCACTCCAGCCTGGGCCTGGCGACAGAGTAAGACTCCATCTCAAACAAAAAAAAAAAAAAATTCAGGAATAACAAGGAATTTATATAATCTGAAAATATATCTTCACAAGCTACTTATTACAAATAAGAAAAAACTTTGGGCCAGGCATGGTGGCTCACACCTGTAATCCTAGCACTTTGGGAGGCTGAGGCAGGCGGATTGCCTGAGTTCAGGAGTTTGAAACCAGCCTGGGCAACACAGTGAAACCCTGTCTCTACTAAAAACATCAAAAAAATAGCCAGATGTGGCAGCATACCCCTGTAGTCCCAGCTACTCGGGAGGCCAAGGCAGGAGAATTGCTTGAAACTGGGAGACATGGGTTGCAGTAGGAAAGCGGTTGCAGTAGGAAAGCGGTTGCAGTAAGCCGAGATCATGCTACTGCAGTGCAGCCTGGGTGACAGAGCGAGACTCCATCTCCAAAAAAAAAAAAAAAGAAAAAAAAAAAAAGAAAACAAAACAAAAAAACTTTGTAAATTTACACTGGAGAAACCTGGCATATCAAACCATGGGATTAAAGTTAATATCATCAGTAATGGGAATAATGGATATCATGTGCTTCCTGATGCACTAAAGACATTGGTGATACTTCACAAAAAATAAGTATAATCACTGCTATAATCAGAAAAAATCAGATACCCCCCAATTGAGAAGTAGTCTGTAAAATAATTGACTTGGGAGCTTAAACAATTTCAATATTATAAAAGATAAAGACAGGAGTATTTCAGATTAAAGGAGACTGAAAAGACATGATAACTAAATTCAAGCCATGATCTGGGGTTTTTCTTTTTTTTTTCTTTTTTTTTTTTTTTTTTGAGACGGTGTCTTGCTCTGTCGCCCAGGCTGGAGTGCAGTGGCCGGATCTCAGCTCACTCAAGTTCCGCCTCCCGGGTTTACGCCATTCTCCTGCCTCAGCCTCCCGAGTAGCTGGGACTACAGGCGCCCGCCACCTCGCCCGGCTAGTTTTTTGTATTTTTTAGTAGAGACGGGATTTCACCGTGTTAGCCAGGATGGTCTCGATCTCCTGACCTCGTGATCCGCCCGTCTCGGCCTCCCAAAGTGCCGGGATTACAGGCTTGAGCTACCGCGCCCAGCTAAATTCTTTTTTTGAGACAGAGTCTCGCTCTGTCACCCAGGCTGGAGTACACTGGTGTAATCTCGGCTCACTGCAACCTCTGCCTTTCAGATTCAAGTGATTCTCCCACCTCAGCCTCCTGAGTAGCTGGGATTACAGGCACGTGCCACCACATCTGGCTAATTTTTGTATTTTTAGTAGAGATGGGGTTTCACCATGTTGGCCAGACTGGTCTCAAACTCCTGAATTTAGGTGATCCTTCAGCCTCGGCCTCTCAAAGTGCTGGGATTACAGGCGTGAGCCACCACACCCAGTCATTTTTAAAACTCTTTTTAAAACATGATTTTAGGCCGGGCGCGGTGGCTCAAGCCTGTAATCCCAGCACTTTGGGAGGCCGAGACGGGCGGATCACGAGGTCAGGAGATCGAGACCATCCTGGCGAACACGGTGAAACCCCGTCTCTACTAAAAAATACAAAAAACTAGCCGGGCGAGGTGGCGGGCGCCTGTGGTCCCAGCTACTCGGGAGGCTGAGGCAGGAGAATGGCCTAAGCCCCGGAGGCGGAGCTTGCAGTGAGCCGAGATCGCGCCACTGCACTCCAGCCTGGGCGACAGAGCCAGACTCCGTCTCAAAAAAAAAAAAAAAAAAAAAAAAAAAAAAAAAAA